>NC_041055.1:33463717-33471217 GCF_900634775.1 Gouania willdenowi | reverse complement strand
TATTAGATGTATGTGTGTGTGTGTGTGTGTGTGTGTGTAGTTTGTTCCCCAGGTTACTTTGGTCATGGCTGCAGTCTGACGTGTCCTCAGTGCGTCCACACTAATGGACCATGTCATCACGTCACAGGACAATGTGACTGTTTACCAGGATTTATGGGAACGCTGTGTAACAAGGGTGAGATAAACATTTGTTAGCATTGGTTTAAACCAGTTTGTTACATTAACTCTCCTCACAAAAGCTTTTCAAAAAGCAGACGCTAAAGATTTAAAAACGTGTTTAAAAGTAACTAATTACCTTGTCCATTAAGAAGCTTTGAAACTTATATAATACTTAATAAATTATATTCAACAGACCATGCTCATGTTTTAAAAGTGAAAACTGAATTTTTTCAGTCTTAAGAAATAAAATTGATGAGTTTCCTGATGAGATGAATAAATGTGATACAATGTAAATATGTAATAGAGTAAATCCTGTAATGAGTGTATTTCTGTGACACTGACTATGTTCACTACTTTCTTACACACTTTGGTTTGTTTTCCATTAGAATAATCATTGATTATTTTAATAAGTGTTTTGATTTGAAATGTGTATTTTTTAGCTGAATGCTACGTGGCTAATAGTGAACTGTGTGGAGGTGGCGTTGAACACACACAGTTTCTAGTCCCTCGTTGAATCCGACCCTGTTGGACGTCACGAGCAGTGAAAACTCTTACTTAACAAACAAACTCAGTGAAACATCAGCTCATTGAACAAATACAGGAGATTGAGGAGCCAGAGGGTCCGTTTAGATGATGAAGAGGAGGGTCAGCGACTTCTCTTTTTTCTGCTTCCTGTCTGAGAGGAGCTGCTAGTCTGTTGTTTTTACAGTTTGCTAATTCATCACTGTCAGGTCTATGGAGACGCTGTGTCCACGGTTGGTAAAGGATTGGCTGTGGACTCCCACCTCCTATAGATCAGGGTTAGGGCCCCCGGTGTCACCCACCAAGTCTCTCTTAGGGAAGCTAAGCTAGAACACTACAATGATGGATGCTATGCTAACAAGCATGCATGGAGCTATGGCCAGCTAGTTAAGACAGGATATTTTAGCACGGTTGTTAGCACCAGCTAGCCAAACAATTAGAAGGACTTTCTGATCTGTCTGCTCCTCGCACCTAGCTAGGTTGATGAAGGAGCAAGCAGTGGCTACAGGCAGGGCTATGGCCTCCTTCTGGACCTTGAGCTGTCCCAATCACCACTGCAAGGAGAAGACTATGGCCGTCTGCTCAGGCTGCCTGTGGTGCCATCGGCCATGTTTGGTCCAGACCTAAAAAAAAGGCTCCAGCAGGCGCAAGACGCCCGCTAGTGTGCTCGGGATATCTTAGAAATGCTCCGGCGGCTGCCCACCTTGACAGCCCCACAGCCAGACCCCCCCAGCAGGTGATCTAAGGCTACATGTGGAGTAGAACATACGTCATGCCTCTGGGATTCTTTAAGAGAAAGAACCTGGTCTTGGAGTGATGTGGTTTTTCAAGCTAGCCTTACAAAGTTGCTAGGTTAGACGACCTTTCACCCATTACAACCAGCCTTAGCGTCTGAGGGGCCGGCCTTAGCGTCTGGAGGGGCCGGCCTTAGCGTCTGGAGGGGCCGGCCTTAGCGTCTGGAGGGGCCGGCCTTAGCGTCTGGAGGGGCCGGCCAAGCCTTTGTAGCGTAGGTCATGGAGGATGTGTACATAGTGTATATTTTATAAATACTGTATTTTTATGCGCAGTAAACTTTGGTGACGGTGACTGTTCCTCAGGGATGGGTTCAAATGCAGAGGACAAATTTCATATATGTGTAACAACATATTTATGACCAATAAAGGCAAAACCTGATTTAATTTTAATTTAATTTAATTTTTAATTTAATTCAAACTACTGTATACTGATATATATATATATACTGTATACATATATACTGTATGTATATATACTGTATACTGATATATATATATATATATCAGTATACAGTATATGTATATATACTGTATACTGATATATGTATATATATCAGTATACAGTATATATGTATATATATCAGTATACAGTATACTGTATACTGATATATATGTATATATACAGTATCTATGTATATATATCAGTATACAGTATATGTATATATACAGTATACTGATATATATATATATCAGTATACTGTATACAGTATATATACATATACTGTATACAGTATACAGTATCTATGTATATATATCATTATACAGTATATATGTATATATATCAGTATGCAGTATATATCATATATATACAGTATACTGTATATATATGATATATGTATATGTATATATATGATATATATATATATATATATATATATATATATATATATATACATATACTGTATACAGTATACAGTATCTATGTATATATATCAGTATACAGTATATATGTATATATATCAGTATGCAGTATATATGTATATATATCAGTATACAGTATATATGTATATATACAGTATACTGTATATATATGATATATGTATATGTATATATATGATATATATATATATATACATATACTGTATACAGTATACTGTATATATATGATATATGTATATGTATATATATGATATATATATATATATATATATATATATACATATACTGTATACAGTATACTGTATATGTATATATACTGCCATGAGGCACCTACAGGAGTAGCGTCTGATTGGTTCCTGTACGTATGGAATATGTTGGGTAGAGAGAACGTTAATCTGTAAGATTAGAAACTATCTCTCCAGCCAAAAGTTGCTCTCTAACCTCTTCCAGTCCAGGAACCAAGAGGCCACGCCCACAGTGTGTTTTTATAGCCAATCACTACAGGTGTTGTGTCTTAAAAGCTTTGTGTGTTTTTGTGTTACCAGTGTGTCCCAGTGGTCGTTTTGGTAAGAATTGTGCGTGGAGATGTTCGTGCACTAACAATGGCACGTGTGATCACATCCATGGATCCTGTCAATGTTTCCCAGGATGGATCGGACACGACTGTTCCCAGCGTGAGTTCATGTCATCACAACATCCTCTATTTCACTGTTCCAGACATTTCATCACTTTTATCACTTTTATCACTTTTATCACATTCATCATATTCATCATATATATCATATTTATCACATTCATCATATTTATCACATTCATCATATATATCATATTTATCACATTTATCACATTCATCACTTTGTTCCTATGAATGTTCCAGCGTGTTCTCCAGGTCACTGGGGTCCACGTCTGTAATTGTCCTAACGCAGCGTTTATGACAGAGAATGTAAATGTAGCCCAGGATGGATCAGCCTCTACTGTACACAACGTTAGTCACACACACAGTGACACACACACACACACAGTGACACACACACACATAGTGACACACACACACACACACAGTGACACACACACACACACACACACACAGTGACACACACACACATAGTGACACACACACACATAGTGACACACACACACATAGTGACACACACACACACACACACACAGTGACACACCCACACATAGTGGCAGCTCTGGACCAATAGAGACAGCTTGTTTCAGCGTGAACTGAACACATGACCAATTACCATATGTATTAATAGTTAATAGTTAGTATGTGTTAATAGTTAATAGTTAGTATGTGTTAATAGTTAATAGTTAGTATGTGTTAATAGTTAATAGTTAGTATGTGTTAATAGTTAATAGTTAGTATGTGTTAATAGTTAATAGTTAATAGTTAGTATGTGTTAATAATTAATGGTTTGTATGTGTTAATAGTTAATATTTAGTATGTGTTAATAATTAATGGTTAGTATGTGTTAATAGTTAATAGTTAATATATGTTAATAGTTAATAGTAACAGGTATTATAACAGGTGAACTCCATCAAACCAGAGTCTGTAGCTTCTTCTCTGAGACCCTGGTCTACAACGTTAGATTTCCTCTTCTTGCGCTAATTTACAGGATTTAATCGGTGTATGATGGACTACGAAGCTGGCTAACGTCTTTTGAAGCTAAATCACCATGGTAACTTAGGCTAAATCACTAATTAAACTCTTTCAGGTTGTCCTCTGTCCTTCTACGGTTCCGACTGTTCTCAGATCTGTGTTTGTAAGAACGGAGCCGACTGTGACCACGTCTCTGGACGGTGCACGTGTCGGACCGGCTTCACTGGACCTCAGTGTGAACACAGTAGGTCCAACAGCTTCTGATGTGGTTCCTAATGTGGTTCCTAATGTGGTTCCTAATGTGGTTCCTAATGTGGTTCCTGACGTGCTTCACCCTCAGACTGCCCACCTGGTTCCTATGGTTACGGGTGTCGTCAGTTCTGTGACTGCTCCAATAACTCCAGCTGTGATCACATGACAGGAACATGTTACTGTAGCCCAGGATGGAAAGGAGCTCGCTGTGACCAAGGTGATCACATGATCATCACATAATGATCACATGACATGTGTTCTGTTTAAAGATGGAGGCTCTGACCTTTGACCTGTGTGTGCAGCCTCTCTGGGGGGGCCCCTCCCCCCTCTGACCAGTGCGGTTCTTCACGTGGACTCTCACCAGTTGGGGGCCATCACAGGGCTGGTGGTTCTGGTGCTGCTGCTCTTCCTCCTGCTCCTCTTCATCGTCTATAGGAGGAAACAGACGTGTAAAGAGACCAACACGCCCCCTGTGAGCTACACGCAGGCTCTAAGGGCTACTGTGGAGCACAATGTCACAGGTGGGATGAACACGTTCTCTAAGTGTTAAACTAACACTGGACGTAGTTCAGAGGAGATGTTGGTGTCACATGTTCTTTATTAATGCTCAGTGAAACATGTTCTAATGCTAACTCTTCTTTAATGCCAGGTCTTTGTGGTTCCTCAGGAGAACCAGGAAGGATTTGGGTTTTTAGATCATTGTTGAGTTCTGTGATTGATCTATAATAATATGTAACACAGAAAAATGTAACTTGTGTTTAGTGTTGATAATAATAATAATGATTAGAGAACGTTCTGTTATAATAATTATAATAATAATGATACTAATGATTATTATCATAGATAGAATAATAATAATAATGATAATAATAATAATAATAATAATAATAATAATAATGATAATGATAATAATAATAATGATTAGAGAACGTTCTGTTCAGGACGTGGTCACTGATTGAGAATCTTCACAGTTTTCTATAGTTATGATGTTCATTCAGGTTTATAGTAACATTCATTAATAGTTGTTTTATTAAGTCACTTTAAAGAAGACCCAGTATTAGAGTATTATTAGAGATATAATAATAATAATAATAATAATAATAATAATAATGATAATAATAATAATAATAATAACAATAACAATAATAATAATAATAATAATAATAATAATTATTATTATTATTATTATTATTATTATTATCATAGATAGAATAATAATAATAATAATAATAATAATAATAATAATGATAATGATAATGATAATGATAATAATAATAATAATAATAATAATAATAATAATAATAATAATAATGATTATTATCATAGATAGAATAATAATAATAATAATTATTATTATTATTATCATAGATAGAATAATAATAATAATAATAATAATAATGATTATTATCAATGAACACTTTAAATCAAAGTTCAATAACATCATGTGTTTGTTTGTTTATCAGATTCTGGTTCATCAACATTTGGTCCCACAAACTTTTTCTCCAACCCCAGCTACCACACCCTGACCCAGTGTGTGCCCCCCCTGGACCCCCTGAACCCTAACACTGATCCATATGTGAGCAGAGGAAGGTTCTTTATATTCTTTATTATTTGGTTCTGTTGGTTCATCAATGTTTGTGTTTTAGGCTCAAAAAAATCCTTTGTTGGTGAAAATGAAGAAAGTGGATCAGAAAACATGGACTGGATCACTGGATTCAGAATGGAAACAATCACAGATCGGTGGGTTTTATTCAGGGGTGAAAAGTAACCGATTACATTTACTCTCGTTTCTGTAATTGAGAAGCTTTTTTGTGTACTTTGTAAAATCTGTAATTTTACTTGTACTTAAGTCAATGTTGTTTCAAGTAACAGTACTTTGTTACATTTGAAATAGATTCTGTTGCAGAGTAAAATAAATCCCACACCTGTTTCCGTTACATAAATTACATTATTGAATTTATAGTAAAACCATATTTTTCATCAGTCCCTGGGTGTATATGGGGAGGGGGGGGGGGGGGGGGTCCTGTCTATAGATCTCTCTGGTTTCTGTAGATCCCCCCCTCCAGAGTCTCCTGTGCACCTCGTTCTCCAGCAGTGCCTGATCAGCCACTGTGTGTCTTTATACATTTGATTGTGTCCTTTTTAGAACAGCTACAGATGTTGATCAGCAGTTTTCAGTGATCATGTGATTATTATTATTATTATTATTATTATTATTATTATTATTATTATTATTATTATTATTATTATTATTATTATTATTATTATTATTCATAATATAAAACTACATTTGTAGGAGTGTCAGAATCATTTTTTCCTCCTTCATTTTTCAAATGCATCCTTCATATCTGAAATGTGTGAAATGTTCAATGTTTGATTATTTCACACTAAAGTATTAATTTCACGGAGCTGTTTTTAATTTCATCCTTCTCCTGTTGGGGGGCGGAGTTTTCCGTTTCTCATGATTTTGTGTGTACGGCAGGGTCAGAGTTGCCATGGAAACATTATCAACATAATTTTTTATAAATCCCAAACATTGTTTATAAACGAGGCTCATGAAGAATGTTAGTTGTAAATTTCTGCACTGACACAAACATTATTATCTCTCATAATTTAATAAAACAGTTTCTGCATAATCAATGTAATCTGTTCATTAGAAATACATTTGAAGTAATTAAGGACTCGTGGCCTCGCATCGAGCCACTATTATTCTCCCACGTGTCTCTTACTGTACTTTTAAGATCTGTTTTTTATTATTATTTTGCCAAATCTGAACCGATCCACACTATTGAAATATCAAAATGCTCCAGTAATAGTGAAAATGCTGCTCAGTAAATTGTGAAATGATAACACTTGTACTTTTAATGTAATATTAGATTTTATGCTTTTACTGTAAACTGCCATAACTCTGTTAATATTAGGGTTAGGGTTGTAGAGGTTTCACTCTGACAAAAAACTTTTTATGAATTTTTTAATTGAAACAGTTTTACATTAATTATGCAAATCTTAACAGATTTACACCATTTAAAGATCAAATTGTTCTGCTCCTCAGTGACAATCATAATATCTAATTTGTAGAACGATAAATCTCTTACTTTGAATGTTATTCAAGATTTTGTACAACTTTTTGTGATCATGCATTGATTGATTAGGTCTGATGGACTGTTTTTATTTTACTTTTAGCAAAACTGCTTTAATTCTACAATTTATAGCTTAAAATGTTTCTACAACCTTCTACTTTTTTTAATAATCATACTTTAAGTGGGAAGGCTTTGCATTTCCTCT
>NC_041055.1:33446217-33458717 GCF_900634775.1 Gouania willdenowi | reverse complement strand
GTTCTCACCTACCGGGACGTGGACCGGAGGAGTAACCGCTTTGCGCGTGCGCTGCGTGCGCAGGGCTCGCTGTGCGCAGGCGCGGTGGTGGGTGTGCTGATGGTGAACGAGCCTGACTTCCTGTGTGTGTGGTTGGCGGTGTGTAAACTGGGGTGTGAGGCCGCCTTCATCAACGTCAGCCTCAGACCCAAGGCCCTCCTCCACTGTGTGAGAGCCTGTGGGGCGCATGCGCTGATCATCGGACACGGTAACGTAAACATGTAAAAGACTCAGTGCGTGGACTTTATCCTCCCCTAACCCCCCCCACAGCAACCAGTTCATCTAATGATCACATGAACCCAGATCCTCTAATCAGTAATCAATCATTAGTCATCTGTAATTAATAATCAATAACAGGAATTAATAATAATCAGCCATCAATAAACATCTATAATTAGCTGATCACAGCATGGACGGATCATAACATAAACCAGTAAGAACAAGACATAAGATACACACACACACACACACACACACACGCACACACAGACACAGATACACACACACACAGACACACACACACACAGATACACACACTGTACGGTTTTAATGGACTAACTAACTTTAATCCACTAACTCTAACCCATAAAGGGTGTGTTTAACTGGTGAAAAGTGTGTCACTCAAGCTCAGACGTCAGATTGTTGTCTTTTAACAGTTTTATTTCCATTCACCATAACTATTACCAGCACAGTAACCGTGTCGTTTCCCAGCCAGGTAATCAACTGTAACGACATAAAACAAACACACCCACAACATTAACAACACAGACATATTATGAACTGCACACATGAACATTTAAGTAGTTACAGGTTTAACATCTACACGTTAACTCACCAGCTCAGCTTCACCAGTCAAAACAGCGACATCCGTACAAATGAAATCCGGCAGGTAAACACATACGCGGGTAACACACATCACGCCCTATATTTTCTTAGATTAATCCGCCCCAAATAAAATACAGAAAAATGCGATAATTCCATAACATAATACAGAGTGTTTGGTTGGCGATAAATCAAAACAAATAAATTATACACCAACATGTGAAAATATAGGAGAACTCCACACACCTCCCACTTGGGCTACTTGTCATTGACCGAGTAGGCCACAATAACCACTAACAGTACAAAATAATGCACAGAACATGCAAAAACCCCTCAGTCAACAAAATTAAAGAGACAGCATTTAACTGTACACTGAAACAGTTTGGTCAGAATTCCCACATTAAGATGACCACAGTCCGTAAGCACCTCTCAGGTACTTAGGGGAGCAAACGAAAACTCCCTTGCTCCTCTACTGGCAGTAACACTACCAGCCTCCTTACATCCCTGTGGAGTATGGTGGTAGGACATGACTCCTTATCCATCCTTGCCTGGGACAGATTGAGGGGACGACTATGACAAGTCTTCACTTTCACGTCCCGGACAACTCCCTTATCATCTGGATACGCCTCCTCAACACGGCCCAGTTTGAATCGACCCCGGAGAGCGTTTTGGTCCGCCACCCAGACCACGTCTCCAACTGAGACATTTCTAGCAGGAGCGTGCCACTTTTGTCGAACAAACAGGTGAGGCCCTGCCAACTGGCTCCAACGTTTCCAGAACTTATCCACTTCCACCTGGACTGCACGCAGACGACTGAAGGGGTAGGCAGGAAAGTCAAAACCGTGATTGTCACCTCTGGGCCCCGCCCGACCCAACAGCAATGAGTTCGGTGTCACAATGTCCACAGTCTCGTCCTGAACCTGTGCTCTGGCACTGATGGGCCTCTCATTCGAGAGGTTAGCAGCCAGGTAAAGGAGGGTTTGGAACTCCAGCGTAGTCAGGTTTCCTTCTTCACCAACGCTGCTCAATGACCTTTTTAGCACACGGACAGCTGCCTCCGCTGCCCCATTTCGATGCGGTGAGTCCGCTGGGCTAAACTCCCACAACCAGTCAGTCCCAGCCACAGCCGCTCTCTTTTGGACTCCTTCTTTGTCGATACACGCCCGAAAACTGTAGAGATCCTCAAGCGCAGGTCTTCAACTACATCTGCATGAACCGCTCTCGAGGCCATACAACTAAAGACTACGCCCCAAACCTTCTTCTTTGTTCACCGCCTCACTGAGTCCCTGACTGTGTACGGACCAAACAAATCCAACGTTGTATACTCAAAAGGGGCTGCTGGTTTCGTGCGTACAGTGGGAAGATCGCTCATTACTTGAGTGCATAGTTTAGCTCTGCACTTCCGACAATGTACACATAAGTCAATTACTTTGCGTGCAACCCTAGGACCTTGCACTACCCAGGCCCTTTTTCTCATTCGAAGGAGGGTGCCAGCAACACCTTCATGGTTAGCACGGTGGCCTTCTTCGGCAAGGAGGGTACTGATCCGCTTTTTGTAGGGGATCAGCGGAACCCCAGGTCTCTCCTTACTAACAGACTGGACCCGGCCATAGCACAACAAGAGGCCTGTCTCATTGTCCTTGTTCACAACCAGGCGGTTGATGGTCGTTGTTGGGAATGTCACGCCTGACTGGGCAGCGAGGCATAAGTCCTGGAACGCTTCAGCACGCTCCTGGACTGTGAGCACTGCCTCCCACTGTCCTCGCTCGCCGGTTTGACCCCTGCTGAGAAACCAGAAGTGTACGGCTCTGCGAACATATCCCACAGTCCCACAGAGTTTGGTTAGTGTATCGAACCTTGACAGATCCCTTTGACTTATGAGCGCCGAACCCCAAAACCTCTTCGTACTGTGAGTGTTAGATGCTACCGACGCCAATCCCGTAGCATTTCCACTAGAATTGTCCAGAGTAGACAACCTTTTTGCTTGGACTCTCGTCATGACGGCGGAGAAAGCTTTTCTGTGGAGCTTACTCACGACCTCCCTGGTACTGGAGGCCACCTCTGCAGCAGACTTCATAGGCCACTCCTTTACCGGCCTGGTTAGAAACTCTGGACCTCTCTGCCATAGGGAATCACTGTCAAGCTGTTCAGGGGAACACCCTCTTGTGACTAGATTGGCCACGTTGCACTGCCCCGGGATCCACCACCAGTCAGTCACAGGTCCGGCCTTCTGTATCTCACCCACACGATTGGCGAAGAAGGTCTGGAACCCATAGCTCTCCCGCTGGATGGCGCCCAACACAGTCTGACTGTCGACAAAGTGGTACCACCTGTCCACGTTCAACCGCCCATGTTTCAGCACATATCCCTTCAGGCGCGCAGCAAAGACAGCTCCGCAGATCTCTGCTTTGACGGCGTCGCCCTTATGGTCGAGTGGAGTCAATTTAGCCTTTGATTCCACGAGCCGGATCACAACACCCTCTGACGTCTCCCAACGCAGGTAGAGGACCGCCCCATAAGAGTCACAGCTCCCGTCGGAGAACGAGATCCCCCAGGGTTTACCCATCCAGCCAGAAGGTGTAATACTCCTCGGGAAAGTGATGGTATTCAACCGGGCATACTCTTTGAAAAGCTCAATTGCCTTCCCGCGTAGCTCCTTAGACAATGGTTTGTCCCATGTGTCCTTGGTCAATGACCCAGCCTCCTGAAAGGCCCTCCTGACTAGAATGACACCCTTCTGTTTCAGGGGCGTCACCAGACCAAGGGGATCATAAAGACCAGCTACCTGGCTCAGTAGCATACGACGGGTAAGAGGAACTGGCGTCTTCTCCTCTATGTCCTTCACGGTAAGATCAAGCCCAGTGCGCATCTTTTTCTTTCTTGTGGAGAAATTAACAGCAACCATAAGGAAGAGCTTGTCTTTGCTTACGTGATAACCAACCCCAAGAGCTTTATTGTCCTCATCCCTCAACTGGTTGGGCAATACGATGGTCTCTGGCTTGGTGGGAACACCGCCTTGCCTCCCACTTTGACCAGACCGCACCCAAGGTTTAAGGCAAAAACCTCCAGTTGCGAGGATGGTCTCAACTCCCACAAGGATCTCGCTCAGTCTTTGGGGGTCATTGTGGGACAACAGTATGTCATCTACGTAGGCATTGTCTAGGATAACATGTCTCTCTTCTACTTTGTCAGCAAACTGCGGGAGGTTGGCAGTTTCCCGCATGGCCACCTGTGCGATGCAACCAGCCGGCTTATCACCCATATTCACCCGTACCACAGCGTAGTCCTTGATGTTGTCTGCTGGTGAGTCCCTCCACAGAAAGCGGTGTACGTGCACCTCCTGATCCTCCAACCACACCGAGTTGTACATCTTGGACACGTCTCCAATCGCCGCGTGCTCTCCCTCACGGAAACGAAGCAGCACTGCCCGGATGGGGTTTAAGATGTCTGGGCCCTTAAGCAGGATGGAATTCAGGCTGACACCCCTAAATTCCTGACTACTGTCCCAGACAAGCCTCACTGGAGTGGAGACAGAGTGCGGGTTGGGTGCTGTCAGGTGGTTCACCCACCACACGGCTCCGTTCCACTTGTCCATCACAGTCTTGGAAAGCTGGACTGCAGCCACCCTGGCAACCATATCATGCACCTGCCTGGCGTAGGCTTCTTTCCACACCGGATCCCTCTCGAGGCGTTTCTCTGACTTCAGGAATGTTGCCTCGACGGCCTTGCGATTATTAGGCAGGGTAGCAGGGTTCTCTTTCCATGGATATCTGGCGTCCCAGTGGGGTTTGTCGCTGTGATCGTCGCTCAGCTTGAAGGTTAGTCCACCCCTGATGATCTCCAGCTCTCTCTCATCAGCGAGAGACATCTCCTTTCCCCAAGGAGCGCACTTTCCACAACGACACCCGCCACACACAGGGTCGCAGGCAGCGCCAATACTGTCCTACTGCAGCCACTTAACAATCTCAGCATTGCACGTAGCCGTGGTCGCAGCTTTCCCACTGCGCTCTAGCTTTGGGCAGTGGTTATGGACCTTGACCCTCCTGGACTCTGTCCTCATGGAACACGCAAAGTGGGTTGATGAGCGGCGTACAGTCACCTCAATGTCCTCGAATAGGTCCGGGTGCACGCCACTAACAGTCTTTCCGAGTGGGCCGTCCCACAACACCAGGTCGCCACACCTCATCATCCTTTGGGGGGCCAGTCGACCCTCCCGTGTGCTGATAAGTAGCTCGATCTTTTTTGGGCGAATCAGCTCCCCTGGTTTCACATAACCCGGGAAGAACTTTTCCAAGCACCCAGAGACCACTGCATTGTCCATTTTTGCGATCTCCTCCAAACCATAGCAGACCATCTCATGGAGTCGCCAAGTCCCCTTCTTTGTGGCAACTTTTATGTTCACAAAGTACCTTTTTGTCTCTACTTTTGCCTCCATACCACCCACACCATACACAACCAGTGTGATTGGCTCACCCGACAGTCCCAGTCTCTCTGCTGCTTGGTGGGTGATATAGTTAGTGTCGGAGGCTAGGTCGATTAGCGCTCCGACCCAGTCTCCCCTCTTAGTCGTGACGTCCACCAACATCATGAGGACTGGGTGCTCCTTCAGACCATTCTCACCCACCAAACCTTTGCCAGCACACACCGTTGATGACACTTTATTTGTGCATGCCTTTCGAACAGCCTCCAGCTGCTCCGGGGTCAGGCCTAGACCTGCGAACAAAGCCTCTTGTTCTTCGGTTGGACCACGGGGTTCTCTCCTCTTATCCCCCTTGACCTCCTGTCTGAAAGTGTCTCTCTTGGCTGGGGGCTTAAGGCACAGGAAGAAATGGTGATCTGGGGGGGTGTCACCCTTCTTGCATTCATCACCACGGCACAGAAAGTTATTATTGCAGGGACCACCACTCCCATGAAGGTCCAGGCATTTAGGGCATGCTTTGGTCTTTTTCACGTAAATCCTTCTCTCTGATGGGTTGGCCTTCTTGAAGGTCTTACAGCGATATAAGCGACCAGTATGTCCCTCTTCGCCACATATGCTGCAAGTATTTTGTGAAGACTCTGCTCTCGCCGTAGCCTTGGTGAACGAACGTCTCTCTGGCTTCCGATCCCCCGTCCTCTCCTTTGGCTTCTCGCGGGGGCTCAATTCACCTACTCTGGCAGAGTTTGACCGTCTGGTGGACTATAACTGCTCCAATTGCACCAGAACAGTTTTCTGATCTCTCAGGAACTGCCATAGTTTATCAAACCGGTTACGGGGGTTAACGTCATTGACTGCGTCACACCGGTACAAAAGCCATCTTTCCTTCATACTGTCTGGTAGCTTGCTCTCAAGTGATCGGATCACCAACTGGTTTTTTATGGCGTCCTCACAACCCAGGTCTATAAGGTCCAATAGTGCCCTTTCTACTGCTTGGATCAACTGCAGTGCCTCCCTTGGTTGGTTGTTGCGCACACCTGGTAATTCCTGAAGCTCCAACATAATGTCATCTGCGATTTGTGACATGTCCCCATAACAGTCCTCCAAAACCCGGAAGACTTCGTCTGCAGTACGGCAATGAGACAGTCTGAGCTCACTTTTCACTGAGTCTGTGATGCTGTTCAGCAGGTGGAAGAGCCTGCACTCTGGGGAGCCTGTGGGTTCTGCTAATGTCTGAAGTGTCCCCCAATTACGCTTCCAACGCCAATAGCTCCTCCTGTCCCCAGAGAACTTAGGCAGACTTAGGGGTGCGAGTGCAATCCTAGGTCCGACTGACCCTTGAGAGACGACAGATGTGCTCCGACCTGCTCCGACGCTTTCTTGTAGCACAGCGTGTTCTCCTCACTGCTGCTGCGGTGTGCTGGAGAAACTAGGATCAAACGTTGGGCTCATGAGCCTATGTGATGGTTGTCTCTCTGTTGGAGCTGGGGGAGATCCTAAAGCAGCACCCGCATCTTGAGCTCCACCAGGACTGTCCACATTACCACTCAGCTCGCTGCTTCTCACTGCAGCGACTTGGTTGGTTGCTGGGTCCGCGTCTGCAGTATGTGCACCATCGGTGGAGGGTTTACCAGCGGTGGTTGTTGCTCCTCCTTCCACGCTGCCTTTACTGTCTCCCTCGTCTTCACTACTAGCCCGGCTACTGCGATCGCCATGCGCCGACTTCCTGATTTCACGCATGAGACTCTCTAGTGCAACAGAAGCCATTCTCCTCTTCTCCTTGAAGTCTTTGAGGCAGGCCCGCATGACATTCACCTCCTTCTCCGGGACGTAGCGATTCCAGTCCCCCACGAACTGCTCCAGCTCTTCGACTCTGCCACCCAATGCAATGAGCACCGAATCATACTGCTCATGGGTTATGCGACGTGACTGGAGTGCTTTAGCTTGATCCAAAATGTCCTGAAGGTCAGCCGTTAGGCTTTCAAACTGACCTGATGCACTGCGGGACCATGATGCTTCTTTCAACTTCAGTTCAGTGTCCTGATATTTTGTGCGACAATCGTGTAGTTTTTTCTGCACACCAGCTATTTCAGCTGTAAATCCACTTGCATCCTCCTCCTCCATAACAGCCATGTAATCAAAACTGCTATTACACATCTCTTCATAACTGATCTTGAGTGCCCTCATTTCAGATGTGAGGTCATATTCAGTTAAAAGGTCTATGTTAAACACAATAGCATTGACCTTCCTGTTGAAAACACCTTGTGCAGAAGATCGCTTTTTCTTTAATTGTTCACAGTCTGCCATTCTGTCTTTTTTAGCGCACTTCCCTGCGGACTTTTTTGTTGACGTACACTTCCGGGGCGCACCAACAAAATGGCGGTGACCTACTTCCGGTTGTTTGGTGGCTAGTTAGCAAGCTAACACTGTCTCTCTGCGGCGAACGGCTTATCCTATGCCGTCGCGCTAAACAGTCACAGTCAAAGTCACTCACAGCCCAGCAGCTGGCCACACGATGACCTCGTCGATGGCTTGATTCGAGTCTGCAGCGTTGTCGATCGGCCGTAACGCTCCGCGGCCGCGCTCCGTCTAATCGCTGGCTCGCTGTAGTTCACACTGTCCCACCTCCGCTTCTCCGTCGCGGGGCCGGCTTGGTGTTGATTACTGTACGGTTTTAATGGACTAACTAACTTTAATCCACTAACTCCCACCGTAAAGGGTGTGTTTAACTGGTGAAAAGTGTGTCACTCAAGCTCGGACATCGGATTGCTGTCTTTTAACAGTTTTATTTCCATTCACCATAACTATTATTAGCACAGTAACCGTGACGTTTCCCAGCCAGGTAATCAACTGTAACGACATAAAACAAACAATTTTTGACTTGTGCGACTATTTTGTGGGATTGTGCAAGTCTCTGCTAGATCATGTGTCATGTATCGTGTAGTATACATAGTTTAGTGTACATG
The DNA here is from genome assembly GCF_900634775.1 of Gouania willdenowi. Lineage (NCBI taxonomy): Eukaryota > Metazoa > Chordata > Actinopteri > Blenniiformes > Gobiesocidae > Gouania > Gouania willdenowi. The sequence continues at coordinate 33,450,473 of NC_041055.1, read as the reverse complement.
GTGTAGTATACATGGTGTAGTATACATAGTGTAGTATACATGGTTTAGTGTACATGGTGTAGTATACATAGTGTAGTATACATGGTGTAGTATACATGGTGTAGTATACATGGTGTAGTATACATGGTGTAGTATACATGGTGTAGTATACATGGTGTAGTATACATAGTGTAGTATACATAGTGTAGTATACATAGTGTAGTATACATAGTGTAGTATACATAGTGTAGTGTACATAGTTTAGTGTACATGGTGTAGTGTACATGGTGTAGTATACATGGTGTAGTGTACATGGTCTAGTGTACATGGTGTAGTGTACATAGTTTAGTGTACATGGTGTAGTATACATGGTGTAGTGTACATAGTTTAGTGTACATGGTGTAGTGTACATGGTGTAGTATACATAGTGTAGTATACATAGTGTAGTATACATAGTGTAGTGTACATAGTTTAGTGTACATGGTGTAGTGTACATGGTGTAGTGTACATGGTGTAGTGTACATGGTCTAGTGTACATGGTCTAGTGTACATAGTTTAGTGTACATGGTGTAGTATACATGGTGTAGTATACATGGTGTAGTATACATGGTGTAGTGTACATGGTCTAGTGTACATGGTGTAGTATACATGGTGTAGTGTACATGGTGTAGTGTACATGGTGTAGTGTACATGGTGTAGTATACATAGTGTAGTATACATGGTGTAGTGTACATGGTGTAGTGTACATGGTGTAGTGTACATGGTCTAGTGTACATGGTCTAGTGTACATGGTCTAGTGTACATGGTCTAGTGTACATGGTCTAGTGTACATGGTGTAGTGTACATGGTCTAGTGTACATGGTGTAGTATACATAGTGTAGTGTACATGGTGTAGTATACATGGTGTAGTATACATGGTGTAGTGTACAGGGTGTAGTATACATGGTGTAGTATACATGGTGTAGTGTACATGGTGTAGTGTACATGGTCTAGTGTACACGGTGTAGTGTACACAGTGTAGTGTACACGGTTTAGTGTACACGGTGTAGTGTACACGGTGTAGTATACATGGTGTAGTATACATGGTGTAGTATACATGGTGTAGTATACATGGTTTAGTATACATGGTGTAGTGTACATGGTGTAGTGTACATGGTCTAGTGTACATGGTGTAGTATACATGGTGTAGTATACATGGTGTAGTATACATGGTGTAGTATACATAGTGTAGTATACATGGTTTAGTATACATGGTGTAGTATACATGGTGTAGTATACATGGTGTAGTGTACATGGTGTAGTATACATAGTGTAGTATACATGGTTTAGTATACATGGTGTAGTATACATGGTGTAGTGTACATGGTGTAGTGTACATGGTCTAGTGTACATGGTGTAGTATACATAGTGTAGTATACATAGTGTAGTATACATAGTGTAGTATACATAGTGTAGTGTACATGGTGTAGTGTACATGGTGTAGTGTACATGGTCTAGTGTACATGGTGTAGTGTACATAGTGTAGTGTACATGGTGTAGTGTACATGGTGTAGTATACATGGTGTAGTATACATGGTGTAGTGTACATGGTGTAGTGTACATGGTGTAGTGTACATGGTGTAGTGTACATGGTGTAGTATACATGGTGTAGTGTACATGGTGTAGTGTACATGGTGTAGTATACATGGTGTAGTATACATAGTGTAGTGTACATGGGGTAGTGTACATGGGGTAGTGTACATGGGGTAGTATACATGGTGTAGTATACATGGTGTAGTGTACATAGTGTAGTGTACATGGTGTAGTGTACATGGTGTAGTGTACATGGTGTAGTGTACATGGTGTAGTGTACATGGTGTAGTATACATAGTGTAGTGTACATGGGGTAGTGTACATGGGATAGTGTACATGGTGTAGTATACATGGTGTAGTGTACATGGTGTAGTGTAAATGGTGTAGTGTAAATGGTGTAGTGTACATGATGTAGTATACACGGTGTAGTATACACGGTGTAGTATACACAGTGTAGTGTAAATGGTGTAGTGTACATGGTGTAGTGTACATGGTGTAGTATACATGGTGTAGTGTAAATGGTGTAGTGTAAATGGTGTAGTGTACATGATGTAGTGTACATGATGTAGTATACACGGTGTAGTATACACGGTGTAGTATACATGGTGTAGTGTAAATGGTGTAGTATAAATGGTGTAGTATACATAGTGTAGTGTACATGGGGTAGTGTACATGGTGTAGTGTATATGGTGTAGTGTACATGGTGTAGTATACATAGTGTAGTGTACATGGGGTAGTATACATAGTGTAGTGTACATGGTGTAGTGTACATAGTGTAGTGTACATGGTGTAGTATACATGGTGTAGTGTACATGGTGTAGTGTATATGGTGTAGTATACATGGTGTAGTATACATGGTGTAGTGTACATGGTGTAGTGTATATGGTGTAGTATACATGGTGTAGTATACATGGTGTAGTGTACATGGTGTAGTATACATGGTGTAGTATACATAGTGTAGTATACATGGGGTCATGAGAAGTGATGAACACCTCACAACCAGCTCCAGATCAACAATCGTAAGGATTTCTAACATGTTATACATCTAGTATCTCACAGATGAAGCAGAGCCACGGACCGGTTTGCCGTAAACGCTCACACTGCGCGTTGTCCTAACACCGTAGGACAGCTGTAAAATTGACGGACTCTACTGCCCACGTCTGTCCATCCAGCTCCTCGTCCATCACATCGCCGTCTTTTCTTTTTTAAAACAGTTTTTGCTGAGATTTGCGAACGTCTCTCCACTTCCTGGTTTTTCTTCTTCGTCTGTTTCTGAGTCGCACAGTTTGAGCTGAATGTAACAATTGGAAAAATCACACAGTGTATCTTAACCTTTAGGTGACGTCACCTGCCAACGTCCTGTTTAAAGCTGACTTTTTACTAAATGTATAATAACGAGGGAGGAAACATAACTTTTACACTTTGATCCTTTGAATGAGGCTAAATTATCTCTATCTGTAGATAAACATCAGGCTTTTATTGAAAAGCAAAGGCTACTGGAATATTTAAGAAAATGTCATAATATTCAATAAACATTTACTTTCATTAAAAAGCAAGTCTAAAATGTATTCTAGGCTATTTAGGATTTTATTTAAAATTATAGTGAAAAACATTTGATATTCAGCCAATTGTTTATATTTTATTCGGCTTCAAATTTACGTTTTGGTGGATTTTCATGGTTACGTCGTTTATTGTGGGCTTTAGTTTGTGTTGCTCTGCACTGTTCAGCAGTGTTTATGGGGTACATGTGTTAATCACAGTGTTTATGGGGTACATGTGTTCATCACAGTGTTTATGGGGTACATGTGTTAATCACAGTGTTTATGGGGTACATGTGTTCATCACAGTGTTTATGGGGTACATGTGTTCATCACAGTGTTTATGGGGTACATGTGTTTATGGGGTACATGTGTTTATGGGGTATATGTGTTTATGGGGTACATGTGTTTATGGGGTATATGTGTTTATGGGGTACATGTGTTTATGGGGTACATGTGTTTATGGGGTACATGTGTTCATCAGTGTTTATGGGGTACATGTGTTCATCACAGTGTTTATGGGGTACATGTGTTTATGGGGTATATGTGTTTATGGGGTACATGTGTTTATGGGGTACATGTGTTTATGGGGTACATGTGTTTATGGGGTACATGTGTTTATGGGGTACACGGTCTCTGTAAAGGACTTTTCTATGGAAGTGTTCGTTGTTTATTCTCAGCTCGTCGTGGGCTTAGTTGTAGATTTAATTTCAACGTTTGTTTTCCGTCTAAATTAAGGTGAACTCTGTGTTTTTAAAAATAAATAAATAGATCAGCACGTTTCCAAAAGAGGTCAAAGTTATCAATAAATGTGAAATTCTGGAGTTTGCAGCAGGATTATAAGAAGTTGCCGTAATAAGTGACTAAATCATTTAGCGTAAATAATGTTTTTCAGCTGATTTCACTTTAAAATAAACAACTTTCTGACACTGAATGTTATTGATCACTGAGAATATGATCACATGGGTTTGGAGGGTTCAAAATAGTGACACTGAACGCTATGAACTGGTGTTCTGCTGCAGATCACTATAGTGACAGTAGTGATCTACATTAGTGATCTACATTAGTGATCTATAATGATCTTCAGTAGTGATCTATAGTGATCTACAGTGATCTACATTTTAGTGATCTACAGTAATGTACATTAGTGATCTATAATGATATACA
>NC_041055.1:33431217-33441217 GCF_900634775.1 Gouania willdenowi | reverse complement strand
GGAGGCAAACGTCTATGGAGTCTCTGTCCCAGGTACGTTTGGAGACCAAACTAATGTTCCTCAGTGGGACCACCCATACATTCCATTTGAGCTTTTACTTGGAAAATCCGTGTAGTGAGTGATTGTGAGATGTTTAATGTGAAAAAGCTCTGCTGTACATTGGATGGGGGGGGGGGGGCACAACAGACTTTGTATTTATTATTATTTTATAAAATGATCTGGAATGTGGCTCCTCCAAAGTAAAAGAGTGTGTGTGAGTTGTGCTGTTTATGCAGGATGTGAAGGTCGGGCAGGAATGGCTGCTGTGGTTCTCAAACGTGGTCACACGTTGGATGGACACCAGCTCTACAAACACCTGGTGGAAACACTTCCTGCTTACGCTTGGCCTCGTTTCCTGCGACTGCAGGTACCACTTCCTGTTTCATCTATTGTTATGGTCAGTGAGTCTTTTGTTCATGTGTATTTCTTTTCTCTCAGAGTTCCATTGACGTGACCGACACCTTCAAGCAGAGGAAGGGAACGCTGACCCACGAGGGATTTGATCCACAACTCGTCCCTGATCCACTTTATGTTCTCAACGTTCCTCAAAAAATGTTCACACGCATCACGCCAGCTTTACACCAACACATCCTGTCTGGAAACATGCCTCTGTGATATTTAGAGTATATTAGTAATCTATGTGATATTTAGGGTAGTGATGTCACTAATCTATTAACGTTTACATCACATCCAGTGGGTGGAGTCTCTGCAGCTACTGACTCAGAGTTAAGTTTTTAACTGTTTTTTAACCAGTGCTAAATGCTACGTGAACACATGTTTATTAATGATTCATTTGTTAATTAGGAGATTTGTTTGTTTAACAGAAGGTGTAGTTTTTCTAACCCTGAAATAATGTTTAATTTCCACATAAACAGACTTTTTCTTTAATGAAATCAAAGAAGTGGTGAATCTCTATTATATAAACTGTTTATTCTTCATAGATTTTACAGATATAACTAATGTTATAGTGCAGCATGAGTGCCTTCCACCTGGTGTGTAACTTTATAAAAAAAAGTCTACAAATAAAGTTTTATTTGGTTTTATTGATGCAGAAAAAAATGTTTTATTATTGGGTTTAAATGAGTTAAGCTTTACTTTTCCAGCAGAACGTTTTCATTAATTATAATAATTTATATAACTTAAGTGATCAACACAAAAAAATAAACGTTAACTTTTACTAGAAAGGGGGCGGGGCCACAACATGAAGCTGCAATGCTGTGACCACTAGGTGGCGGTGTTGTGTTAATGTGTTTATTTAAATATTAAATTGGGGGCTTTTGCTTTTATTATGTCATATATGTTTTTTTTACACATGTGTTCTCTACATTTGACCCCTGAGGAGCAGTTGTGGGTTAAGGGAGTTGCTCAACATCCCACAACAATGGCCCAGGTGAGATTTGAACCGGTGACCCTAAGTCCAGCGTCCAATGTTAGCCTAAATAAATAAGTAAATGTGATCAACCATAGTTAATCTTTACTAGTACTCAGGATAGGTTAACTAGTGAAGCTAAAAGTGTTCAGGCTTTCCATTGCCTTTAGAAAATATTCCAACCAATCAGGGAGCTGGATTTGGTTCTTATCCCTCCGTCTTTATTTGCATTAAATCTTCTGCTGAATCCTTTTTGATTTGTTCACTGATTTTATTTTTTTACATTTGTTGCTGTGCTTTGTGCAGTGTGTTGTGTGTGTGTGTGTGTTCTTTTTTTCTATGAGGAAACCACGCTGGCCTGGCATTGGTTAGTCTGTTGCCGTGGCAACCAGTGAACCCAGCTATTCTTAGTAACAATACAGGCAGTTGGACACGTTTATAGCTTCTGTTTGTGGGTCAAAGTGTGTTTCATTGATTCAGTCTTTAATACAAACACCACACGCTTTACTGGACACACACACACACACATATATATAAACCATTCTATAACTGTGATTTGATAGTGTTGATTATTGCCATTTATATTTGGTGATTCAATGTTGAATATATAAATAAGTTTAGGTTGAAACAACAGAGAAATGCATGTTTATTAATATGTATTTATCATCTTTATGCCTCCCTCTCTTCTCACACACCTGATTATAAGCTCCTCCCTCTCCACCTGAGTCACATCAGTAATCAGCTATGTAAAAGTAGGAGGAGCTGTATTAAAAGTAGGAGGAGCTATAATAAAAGGAGGAGGAGCTGTAATATTCTGGGACCCTAATTAGAGTTTCTTCTGCTTCACACTCAACAATTAGTGAGTTTGTTATTTTAGTTTAGATTAGAGAGGGTTTAGATTAGTCCTGTCTTAGAGTTTAAATACATTCAGTATTTTCTACTTTAGTAGATCAGAGGGTGGACACACACACACACACACACACACACACACACACACACACACACAGACGGACGGAAACATCTCCATTGTCTGCTCTGTGTGTGTGTGTGTGTGTTCTGAATTGATTGGATCAAAGGCTTCTCGTCTAGTCCTTTAGGTTTCCATGGAAACTCACATTCTGCTCAGCCTCTGAGAAACTGAAAACCTCCCGATCAATAAGATCCTTGAATAATCCCCCCAACACACACACACACACACACACACACACAGATCAGATATCACAAATCATGTGCTTGTGTCGCTTTCCAAGTCCTGATCACGCTGCATATATATATATATATATATATATATATATATATATATATATATATATATATATATATATATATATATATATATATATACATATATATACATATATATATGTATATATGTATATATATGTGTGTGTATATATATATATATATTTACTGGCTAAACATGTCTTTGCTTTCTATGAGTTGATGCTGATGAGAGGATGGACAGAAGAAGAAGAAGGAGGAGGAGGGGGCGGAGCCTCAGCGTTGAGGTAATAGAGCGTGAGCTAGAATCTAGATCACTGAACATTCCAGTGTTTATTCACTAATGTCTGTTCCAGTTTGGACTTTAGCTCGCGATGCTATGCTACAAGAGGATGCTAATAGTAGCAGTTTGATCTAAACTACAGAAAATAAATCAGTTTGAACATTATTCAGCACTAGTTTGTAATGTATAGATAGTTTATAGTTTGTATAGAGGATACATGCACTAATTTGACACCTGTGTTACAAGCAGTGTTGTGCTAGTTACTGAAAAAAAGTAACTAGTTACCCTTACTAGTTACTTCATTCACAAAGTAACTCAGTTACTATTTTGATTACTTACACCAAAAAGTAATGTGTTACTGTAAAAAGTAACTTTTGAGTTACTTAGAATTAAAGAATGTATTATTTATTTTGGGTCATTTGTGTCCATACAGCTTCATATTAGTGCTGTAATAATATAATAATCCACTGTTGATCAACTGCTATAAAACATCTATAAATGATGTTCATATAAAGCATAAAACAGCTTCTCCAAAATTAAAACAGTACATTTTCAGCCTTAACACAGTAATGTAAAGTAAGCTGTGCATATTCCAGATGTACATTCTGCTGTTGAAAATGGTGCTTATAAAAATAAATGTGGAAAAACTAATTCACAGCATTTTTCTCAGCTACACAATGCTAAACATATCAGGCTAATTAGCTGCTGTTAGCAGTGACTCAGCAGTAGCGAAAGGCTGAATATTTACAACAACATACCGTGCAATAGTTTGTCTGACCTGTCCCTGGATAACAGTCACAGTCCGCTAAATTCCAGCCGCAGCGTTAGCTTAACTTCACTGATGCATCTTTTGGAGACAAAAATAATACACGTATTTCCACTCTGAGAAGCTCGTCCCGCTCCCGCATTGACTCGCCATGATTGGCGCACGTGATGTAAACAGAAACACGCTGACAATGCTTCTTCTTCTACTGTTAAATATGTAGCGCCACTGTAAACAGGAAGTGCACTGCAGCTAGCAAAGTAACAGACAAACGCACCATATTGTAACGCTAACGGTGTTATTTCTTTAGACAAATATTGCATTACAGTATTAGTTACTGTCAAAAGTGACATTGGTTACAAGTAGCATTAATTATCTCACCTTCATTTTTCATTCAGTTTTTAAAACTTATGTTCCTAACATTTTCATCATTACATCTTATTATATAATATGCATTATTATTATATGATTCATTTTATTAATAACATATATAATAATCATGTATACATCCAATTAACAATATATACATACAATAATTATTATATACATCAATCTATATTATATACATACGTGTTTACTTTCCGTGGATGATATCTACATGATTGGAATCATGGTAGCAGGGATGCTGTTGATTGGAGCTGGCAGCTTTTTGATCTATCGTAAAGTCTGTTATGTTTGCAGCTGTGTTGGGAAGACTGCCAGTCATCTCTGAAGGATGGGGCAGAGCACTGAACTCTCAGAATATCATGATGAACAAACTCAAAAGTTAGCAGAGGCTACTTTGGAGAGTTTGTGTGGAATCGAATCGATCGTGGAAAGAATGGAGAGGATGTCTCGACTAACGGCTGTTTGATGCCACATTATTGGATTTACTGACACCAGAGACTCAACGCTACTGAAAGAGTGTAAGTCTCAAACAAAAACAAATCGTTATTATTCTTTGGCCTCCCCCCCACACACTGTCCAAGGTTGTGTCTAAATCTCACCATGGATGTTTACAGATCTGACGGTCCATCCCCCTCCCCTACCCCCTCATCTCCTCATTACCATCTGGACTCTCGTCTTCTGAACCAGGCCTATCAAGGCCACATAACATCTGACTGTTTCAGAGAGCAAAGGTTTTATTTTGTCTACGCCTTCACTACACTACACCCCCCGTGCCCTCCAGTGGCTGGATATCCTCTTCCCCTCTTTGCCCAGGCCCAGTAATGTCATAGTGATGTCATCGTGATGTCATAGTGATGTCATCGTGCTTACCCCGCATCGACTGCTGCCGCCCACTAGAGCGGTGCGTCGACAGGGCGACCATCTTGGGGCGGTGGCAATCGCTCCTACAGTGCATTACATCTATAGAGGAATGATGTGTTTACACAATAAGCCTTTTCACACTGGTTCAGTTCTTCCACATGAGGTCAAAGGTCAGAAGGACAAACTCTCCATGACTGACATTGTTTTACCCGTTGAAGTGTTTATTTCATAAACATGGTATTGTTCCGACCGAGTTAGCTGCTAAAGCTAATGCTGCTAAAGCTAATGCTGCTAAAGCTAATGCTGCACACAAGCTAAAAATTGTGTTTTTCCTGACTTTTCAGTGTTTCAGCTGATGGCGTTACTCCAGTTCACTTATGGACCTGTCCATCTTGTGCACTTCCTTCACATTTGTAAATAAAATAAAACAGTAGATTAATAAAAATTATCATGGTTAGTGAATGGTGGACCTCGTAAATGTACCTTTTCATAGTGAGAACTCATTGTGTCCTTCTCACACAAAGATATTCCTTGTCCCATCAATAATAATAATAATAATAATAATACATTTTATTTATAAGCACTTTTCAAAAACTCATAAACACTTTACAGTTGTTAAAACAGTTACAAAAATAAAATAAATAAACCAAAAACAATAAAGTAAATACAAAAATACATAAGAATCATAAGTTAAAAGCTTGTAAAAGGAATGTAAACAGAGGAGGTCTGTTACTGTAAAACTGTTTCTAACATTAGTTTTATTAAAATGCTCAGATATGAGCATCATTCCTGGGTAGAGTCTGAATTCCTCTCACTAGAGACCCAGGGGTCACCTGTGTGGAAGCAAGAGGACTGCCTTCCTTCCATACTGCTGCTGAGCTGCTTCATTGGTTTTTAAAAGTGACATCATCAGAAAACCCTGGAAACCTCCTCCAGTCTGAATATGTATAATATTAATAATATAAACACTAACATTAACATTACAAACACTGATAGGTTGGAAATATCAACAGAATGAACGAGCTTGTTTATGTTTATATTCCTCTGACCTTTGACCCCCAGGTCACACATGCTCAGTTCCAGAGTATGAAAAGGATTATTAAAGTTATCATAGAAAGATAGATAGATAGATAGATAGATAGATAGATAGATAGATAGATAGATAGATAGATAGATAGATAGATAGATAGATAGGTAGATAGATAGGTAGGTGGGTGGGTGGGTGGATGGATGGATGGATGGGTAGGTAGGTAGGTAGGTAGGTAGGTAGGTAGGTAGATAGATAGGTAGATAGCCATAAATAGAACAAAAGGAACCCAGAAAACATTCAGATGTGCTCACGTTTTTATTGACAACATTGCTTATTGATTGATAGATTGATTGATTGATTATACTTTAATAATCCCTGAGGGGAAATTCAGTTTCAGTTCCATCCCGACCAAGAAACATGAAGGACAATAACATGTCACATGGGGGACAGTACGGGAGTACTGGGGAGCAGCCAGCAAGAGCAGCGCTCCGTTTCATAGATGAGAAACATGAAACAATGGGTAAGAAGCAACCAAACTAGGCCCTTGTAGAGGGGGCGGAGTTTGGATCATGAAAAAACTCTTCAGCAAACATTGCAACAAAAACACAACAAACACAACATACAATCCAATACAACAGCACGTTAGCACAGGGGATGGATCTTTAGGATGGGTAGTTCACAGATCAGCCACAGTGTGGCGCTGCCCTTATGGCACGCCTCCTACTGACAACCGCTGGGAAGGAGGAGCGAATGAGAATAGAGAAGGTGTTTGGAGACGGTCTAGCCATAACATGGCTGCCAGCCCTACTGCTCTGTTCCTGGTCAGTTTGATCAGTTATCCAATAGTGTGGTCATTTCCTGTGAGACAAACTATCCTCCTCCTAAAGTTCCACGGTGGAATCCATCCGAGAGTTCGGAGAGTTTGGCTCCTTTTGTCGTTAACTGCAGCTTCCAATAATGCTGCCAACGGGCAGGAAAAGGCCAGATCCAATCAGCAGAAGACCTTCATAAATTCCAATCTGGTGGTGAACGTCTTCCACGTTCTCAGGACTTGTGAACTCTCCCATTGCCCGTCCTTCTAGTAGAGATTTGACCAAAAGCAAAGAAAGACCAGATAATCAATTCCATGATTAGATTCAGGATCAGGATGCTAATAGAAGCTCATGTTAGAATAAAACAAGACAAAACAAGATAAAAGAGCAACAAGCAGGAAAAAATAAATAAAAGGCTAAACATTGCATTTGACAATTATTATTATGATTGTATAATTGTACTACTACTACTGTATTATTGTTATTGCCATTCTTATAATTATAATTAAATTATCATATTGTTCTATTATTACTTTTTATTATTATTATTATTATTATTTTATATTATAGTTACTGGTATTGTCATTGCATTATCATTATTGTTATTGCTATTATTATTATATCATATTCTTATGGTACCTTATTGTTTTTATTATTTAATATAGTTTATTATAAATATTATTGTTTTTATTAATGTATTATAGTTACTGGATTCTTATTATTTTATTTTGTTATTGCTGTTATTATTTTTATTATTATAACCATTACTATTATTACTGTCACTATTATTATTATATCCCTATCATAATCATCTTTATTATAGACATTATATAATGTCTATGGGTCTCCACCATCACCGTTCCAAGATGGCGGCCTTGCAGACGCGTCCCTCCACAGTCGATGCGGCGTCTACGTTTATAATGTCTATGCTTTTCAGCTAATGCTGGTCAAGGCTCCGCCCCTTCCGTCCTTCTCATGCACTGTCACGCTGTTCGTGGCCGCGCACGTTCTCAGTCAAACAGCACACACACACACACACACACACACACACACACACACACACACACACACACACACACACACACACACACACTGGTTCTACTGGTTCTACTGGGAGCTCCGTGGTTCGTGTCTTCAATGGATGAGGATCATTTACTGTGGAACACCGCCTCACCACACGGTTAGTGATGCTACACACACACACACACACACACACACACACACACACACACACACACACACACACACACACACACACACACACACACAGCTATTGTTGTACCATGCTAATAGTTCACAACCAGGTTCGTTCTATAGATCTATTGATGATGTATCTATAGATCTATAGATGATGTATCTATAGATCTATTGATGATGTATCTATAGATCTATAGATGATCTATCTATAGATCTATAGATGATGTATCGATAGATCTATAAGCCTGTGATTGGAGGAGCTCCTGCTGTGATGTCACCAGATAAACTGATCACCAGATGAACCGTAACGTGTGGTGTCAGATTGTAGAAGAGGAAACATTTGTAGATGTTCAGTCAATAGTTTTCCAGTGAAGAACAGATAAATAATGTGATATTTCATGTCATGTTGGGCTTTGATTTTAAATAAATAATAGTTGGTAGAACATTAATTATAAAATGACCATGTGATAATATGAATAATAATTCACTTATATTGAGATGTTCAGATTAGTTCATAGATGTGAAATAAATAGTCATAATACACACTATGATAAAAGGATTATATTTATTTATCTTATTGTCCAGAGATTTGGATGGAAAGTTAAATAATAATAATAATAATAATTATAGACTCTTATATAAGGATGAACAGCAACACTGGTGAATAATATTTTATTACTAATAATAGTTCATAGTTCGTCCTAAAATCACACTAATAAAAACCTTTACTTTTATTCTCAGTGTGATGAACTCTAGCTGGACGTGTCTATCATAGATCTGTATCTGTCTGTGAGTTACTGAGATTTAAAGAGACAGTAACAGGTCATGTGATTGGTTATAAAGTCGTCTTCTATCTCATACTGAACAATGTTCTGAGGCAGTGATGCTGTAAAACTACATTAACTCTATCAGACCGTGCTGCGCTCTGATTGGTCCTTGGGTCATTTCTCCTGACCTTTGAAGAAGGTTCTCGTCCTTGACCTTTGAAACAGGCCATGCTAGCAACGTGGGAAAATATGCTATAATTATAATATTCAATAATATTATAGAATATGATATAATATTACTGAATATTATAATTATAATAATCAATAATAAAGCCTCATATTACCATGTCTGTGTTTAATAAAGTTTTTATTTCATATTCACAGCAGAAATGATCTGAAACAATAACAGCTACACATGCTAATGCTAACTCGTTGTACTATATCGATACGACAATACATTTCGATACGTTATTGCTTCATTGGCGCCAAAAATGTATTAATTTATTTTATTTTTTATTATTTTTTATTGCAACATACAAGACATGATGAAAACAATATCTATGTACATGATACACAGAGATAATACGATATTTACACTTGGCTGTAATTCTTGTGAAATTGATTCAGTGACACAGATATCGTGATGTATCATGGACCAAATTTCTCACGATATATTGATTATCGCTGCATCGTGATAATATTGTTATCGTGGCCTAAAATATCACAATGTTTCGTGAGGTACCTGGCGATACCCAGCCCTATTTTCCCCAAACATGCACGTGTCGCTTGATTTTGTTTTAAAAAAAATAACAAAAAACATGTATAACACAATTTCCATTTTCCATTTCAGGAAGTGAATTTAGTTTCTGTTTTCTTTGATCTTATAAGATCAGTCCTTAAAGCAGAACTGCTACTTTTTATTTCATGGTCTAAATACAGACCAGATTAATCTGATATTTGATCAGAAAAAACACCAATTCCAACATATAATATATATATATATATATATACATCTATCTATATATAAATATATATATAGATATATCTATATATATATATATATATATATATATATAAAACCAAGGACTAAATAACAGACATCACTTCCTGCAGGATCTTTAATTTTTAAATTCCTTGATTGTGTGTAATTTTGGGGGTTTGTCTGTTTCTTTCTATCTGTCTGTTTGTTTATATGCATATATGTGTGTATATATACAGTTGTGTGTGAAAGTCAGGGCACCCCTTTAAAAACAGCATATTTTATATATTTA
>NC_041055.1:33401217-33426217 GCF_900634775.1 Gouania willdenowi | reverse complement strand
GAAGGAGAGAGGACAGTCCCTTGAGGGGCCACGCCCCGGTGTTGCTGACCACTATATCAGACACACAGTGTCTCAGACGTACATACTGTGGTCTGCCAGTTAAGTAGTCCATAATCCAGGACACAATGGAGGAGTCCACCTGCATCTCTGTCAGACCCTGCATCATATTTCAGGAAAAGCAGAGCCAACATCTCCATAAACAGTGACTGTGTTGAAAGTGCACAGCGACCAATTCCTCAGACACACGTCATGGACATCCTCTCCTGGACCACAAACACTACATCCACCGTCAAAAAGGCTCATCTTCTACTTCCTCTGGATTCTGAAAAGATACCACATCTGTAAAAACCTTCTGGTGAGGGTTTCTCCTGCTCTGTTACACATCATCACTGCAGAAGAACAGCAGGAAACATCATTGGCTGCATCAGACACTTCTCACACACATGTTCACCTTCTGCCCTCAGGGGGGCGATAGAGGGCACATCACACACCACCTGACTCTAAACAATAAACACACCATAGATATTAAATTAAATTAAACTGGGCTTTAAGCCTTTATTCATCATGTATTAATGTTGTTACACATAAATATTGACTCTGCAATTTAACCCATCGTTGGAAACCAGTCAGCAGCCATTTTACACCAGCATCACTACTATTATAATAATGTCTTTCTAAACTTGTGTTTTAATATTTTATACCATGCACTTTTATTCTGATTAACTTTTAGTCTGATTAACTTTTATTCTGATTAACTTTTAGTCTGATTAACTTTTATTCTGATTAACTTTTATTCTGATTAACTTTTAGTCTGATTAACTTTTATTCTGATTAACTTTTATTCTGATTAACTTTTATTCTGATTAACTTTTAGTCTGATTAACTTTTAGTCTGATTAACTTTTATTCTGATTAACTTTTATTCTGATTAACTTTTACCATAACTTATGTTGTTTTTATGATAACTGTGTCTGTCCTGGTTTGAATCTTTAAATATACTTGAATGTTGTGAGGGAAGCATTTGTAATTTTGTTGTACTTTGTACAATGACAATAAAAATGATTCTGATTCTGACAGTTTTTAGCCTAATAATGACAATATGGTCTTTTAATAAATAAGAGTAAAATAAAGCTTTCATCACTTAGGGTTAGGGTTGAAAAACTCACACAGAATTGTGGTGGACAATGGGAGTCATTTTGAAATAGATATATTATATATATATATATATAGGGTTAGGGTTAGGGTTATATATATATATATATATATATATATATATATATATATATATAATATATAATATTGTTTGACAGATTGGAGAACTGCCATAAACGGTCCAAAGGTTGGTCAGTAAAGCTTAGCTTTAAACCACGATCTTGTCTCAGTTCAGTTAGTTCCTCTTGTCCTTCTCATCAGCTGATGCTGGGTCCATAATATAGTGACTGGATTCTGACTGAAGAGAAATAAAATGAAAGCTTCTCCTTGAGAGTTTTCAAATGTTCACCTATTATTTCACACAGTCCATGTGGTGGTGAGTGGGAACATGTCAAGGTTGGCACGTTCCACCTGCTGTTGCCAGAACTTCACTATCGAACGGAATCCATTTATTTTATCTCTGCATGTAAACAGGTTTTCATTCATTCATTCATTCATTCATTCAGATGATGATGAAATCTACCTGCCAGGTATGCCATCTTCACACACCACTCATCACTAACAAGCGACTTTGGTCCTCTCATTGTTAGAAACACTTTATGGACTTGGTAAATGTTAAATGTTAAATGTTAAATAGACATGATTTATATAGAGCTTTATCTCCACTGAAACAGTCTCAAAGCTCTTTACATATCAGCTCATTCACCAGTG
Source organism: Gouania willdenowi (assembly GCF_900634775.1). Classification (NCBI taxonomy): domain Eukaryota; kingdom Metazoa; phylum Chordata; class Actinopteri; order Blenniiformes; family Gobiesocidae; genus Gouania; species Gouania willdenowi. Next base: position 33,424,355 of record NC_041055.1, on the reverse strand, counting down.
GGACAGGACTGACATGCAAGGCACTAGTCGACCACTGGGAGCAACTTAGGGTTCAGTGTCTTGCCCAAGGACACTTCGACATATAGTCAGGTACTGGGATTGAACCCCCAACCTCTCGATCAGAAGACGACCCACTACCACCTGAGCCACGGTCGCCCTGGAACTTCTGTGGAAGTTCCTCACGTAGCTCACACACACGGGTCAGCACCCTCGGACCTCCGTATGGAGCAATTAGGTTTTATGATCCGCTCCCATTTCTTCACATAAAGCTGACAATACGCAACTTTTCACAGGCCGTGTTTTTACAAAGTTTACCATGTGCACCACATCATCCAACGCAGTAACTCGTCTGCTGGTAAAGTCTTGGAGACGAGAGCCTCACGGTGTCAAAAACATCTGGGTTTCTTTCCTTCACCCTGTCTGCAGCTCCATCAGTGCACACACTTCTCCTTGGTCGAGATATTACGATGTGACCCGAACAATTTCCTCTCCCATTGTTTTTTGTGACATTGACATACAAAATAGGAAGTTTTCTCTAATGGCATCTCCGTCACAAAACGTACTTTGGCTAAGAGTTGAGCATGTTCGCTAATATCCGTTCATCAAGTTTCACAGCAACAATATTTTCTATGTCTGCAAACATGTCATCAGTTCATCAAGTAATTGTGTTTCCTGAGAGAAAGATATTTATTTTACCACATCAGAGCTCAGCATCTCCGTCACAATGGCTTTGCAGACAGGTGGTGTTAATGACTAGTGTTAATGACTAGTGTTAATGACTAGTGTTAATGACTAGTGTTAGTGACTAGTGTTAGTGACTAGTGTTAATGACTAGTGTTAGTGACTAGTGTTAATGACTAGTGTTAATGACTAGTGTTAATGACTAGTGTTAATGACTAGTGTTAGTGACTAGTGTTAATGACTAGTGTTAATGACTAGTGTTAGTGACTAGTGTTAATGACTAGTGTTAATGACTAGTGTTAATGACTAGTGTTAATGACTAGTGTTAATGACTAGTGTTAATGACTAGTGTTAGTGACTAGTGTTAATGACTAGTGTTAGTGACTAGTGTTAATGACTAGTGTTAATGACTAGTGTTAGTGACTAGTGTTAATGACTAGTGTTAGTGACTAGTGTTAGTGACTAGTGTTAATGACTAGTGTTAATGACTAGTGTTAGTGACTAGTGTTAGTGACTAGTGTTAGTGACTAGTGTTAGTGACTAGTGTTAATGACTAGTGTTAGTGACTAGTGTTAATGACTAGTGTTAATGACTAGTGTTAGTGACTAGTGTTAGTGACTAGTGTTAATGACTAGTGTTAGTGACTAGTGTTAATGACTAGTGTTAATGACTAGTGTTAGTGACTAGTGTTAATGACTAGTGTTAATGACTAGTGTTAATGACTAGTGTTAATGACTAGTGTTAATGACTAGTGTTAGTGACTAGTGTTAATGACTAGTGTTAGTGACTAGTGTTAATGACTAGTGTTAATGACTAGTGTTAGTGACTAGTGTTAATGACTAGTGTTAGTGACTAGTGTTAATGACTAGTGTTAATGACTAGTGTTAGTGACTAGTGTTAGTGACTAGTGTTAGTGACTAGTGTTAGTGACTAGTGTTAGTGACTAGTGTTAGTGACTAGTGTTAGTGACTAGTGTTAGTGACTAGTGTTAGTGACTAGTGTTAGTGACTAGTGTTAGTGACTAGTGTTAGTGACTAGTGTTAGTGACTTAGTGACTAGTGTTAGTGACTAGTGTTAGTGACTAGTGTTAGTGACTAGTGTTAATGACTAGTGTTAGTGACTAGTGTTAGTGACTAGTGTTAGTGACTAGTGTTAGTGACTAGTGTTAGTGACTAGTGTTAGTGACTAGCGTTAGTGACTAGCGTTAGTGACTAGCGTTAGTGACTAGCGTCAGTGACTAGCGTCAGTGACTAGCGTCAGTGACTAGCGTTAGTGACTAGCGTTAGTGACTAGCGTTAGTGACTTTTTTCATTGAGCAACAACTTTAGCAACGTGTTAGCTAGCTTTGAGGGCTCACTCGTTCACCTTTAACATTAGAAGTGTAACGTTGTGATGACTCAGCGTTCTCCAAATAAATATTTTTAGGAGAAAAAAAAGCCTGAGGAAAAGCAGAAGGAAATAGGACAGAGACAAAAGATGATGTTGGTGGAATAAAAAGATGCAAAGGACGAGGTGGATGAGGGGGGTGACGTGGTTAGTGATGGTGGTGCCGGGGGGGGGGGGGGGGGGTGTTACAGAGCAGTGATTGTATAGAGAGAGGAGAAGTGATCTCAGTGTTTCTGAGACTCTTTCTATTTAAATTCTCGCTCCGTCTCAAACCAGAGCTGGACTATTACATCGTTCTTTTTCTACTACTTTATCTCCTACATATTTGTTCTTCTTGTACCATGTTTTTCCTGCAGCTGGTCATCATGTCTGGTACGGTGCTGTTGGCCTACTACATGGAGTGCACGGACCTGTTCCACGTGCACCTTCAGGGATTCTTCTGTAACGATGCTGAGCTGATGAAACCGTATCCTGGACCTGATGAGACCAGCTACGTCCCCCCCCTCATCCTCTACACTGTGGTGGCTGCTGCCCCCACTGCTATAGTACGTATTTAACACACACACACACACACACACACACACCATCAGCCACTGCATTTTTGTTTGTTTTTGTGTATTTTTACTTTGTTCCATATTCGTCTCTAAACGTTTCTGCATTGTGTTGTCATTATTTGTATCTACAAAGGAGAACTTTTCCACATTAAGTATCTATTTTATACATTTCTAAACAATAATAATAATAATAATAATAATTTTTGTTTATAAATGTGATACTACATATAAATGTGACTTATATGTAGTTTTTCCTCTTAATGTTTCATTTTTTGACTGATGTGACTGTGTTTTTTGTGTTTTCTTCAGTGTTTTAATGTATTTTAATGTGTTTGTGCAGATGTTTGTGGGAGAAGTTTCTATGTATGTGATGAAATCAACGAGGGAGGCTCTGCAGCTTCAGGAGAAAACAATCGTAACAGGAGATTGTTGTTATTTTAATCCTCTCATCAGACGCATCATACGCTTCATAGGTAAGAATACTTCTCTTTTTCCTCTTCCTCGTTGTAAACGCACACATCAACCAACCACACACTCACACACACACTAATATAGATAATATAAATATAACTAAACTTTTAAACTTTACTGGTTCCACTTTGAAAACTCAAAACGTGCTTTGATCTTCATTTTAAAATGTAAAAGATCAGATTAGAAGTTGAATTGTTTTTTATCATTGTGGATAACGAATAAACAAAACATTTTGTTTCTGAAACAAAAAAGAAATTGTTAGATGACAGAAACAAATAGAAGTTTTTCAAAATAAGAGCATGTTTAATGATGTTTTTAGGCAGTAGATATAATGTCTCTAGAACTTTATTTGTTTTGTGCAGAAATATCACAGCTGTGTGTGTGTGTGTGTGTGTGTGTGTGTGTGTGTGTGTGTGTGTGTGTGTGTGTGTGTGTGTGTGTGTGTGTGTGTGTGTGTGTGTGTGTGTGTGTGTGTGTGTGTGTGTGTGTGTGTGTGTGTGTGTGTTCCAGGTGTGTTCTCCTTTGGTCTGTTTGCTACAGACATCTTTGTAAATGCAGGTCAGGTGGTGACAGGAAGTCTGTCTCCCTACTTCCTGTCTGTGTGTAAACCCAACTACACAGGCTCAGAGTGTAGTGTTAACCGTCAGTTCATCACCACTGGAAACATCTGTACAGGGCCCCCCCTGGTGGTGGAGGGGGCACGGCGCTCCTTCCCCTCTAAGGAAGCTGCACTCAGTGTTTACTCTGCTGTTTATACCACGGTAACACACACACACACACACACACACACACACACACACACACACACACGCTGAACAAAATATAAATGCAAAACATTTTCATTTTTCATGAGCTGAACTCAAAGATCTAAAACATCTCTTTAATAAATCAAGGAAGTTCTGCGTGTGTGTGTGAGTTTTGTTTTTTTTGACTGCTTGCACATAAGTTGAGTGTGTGCATGTATTATTTTGGACCCTCCAGTCCACAAAAGAAGGTCAATGTAAAAAATGTTTTTGTTCTGCTAAAAGTGATTTAGGTGTGTTGCAAAACATTTATTTTCATTTTGCTTTGAGATTATGGCTCCCAGTTTCTTTTTTTCACTTGTCTGCACATGATGTCAAAGGTCAACATTACAAGAAGTGCAATCATTATGAGACAGCAATACATGTTTTGTTATTGCAATGAAAAAAAAAACATTATTTTATTGCATAATTGTGACCATCACCAGCCCTCCCTAAGGAAGGGAAAGAAACACTTTCTTAAAGGGAGAATATAAAAAGGGAGAGCAGTGTTACACCTAGGTGAGGGGGAAGGGGGAAGGGAGCAGGGAGGAGAGACTCAAGGCAGGAAATGTAAAGGGTGGAGAAGAGTTGATTATTTTAAAGTGAAATGTGTAGTTGTAGTTGTGTTTATTATGTTGTGTAATCAATCCAGTCAGGTGACCAGTGTGTAGCTTAGGTATAATGGTGGTGTCTGTGGACAGAGGGAAGGAGTGAGTGGTAAAACCTAAAACAGGTATTTAGGGTTAACGTGTCTAAAGTTAAGCCCAGTTTTATCTACAGTCTAAGACATGTCAGTGTATCATAGACATATGTATGTGTAAGAACCACTACTGTAAACCCAAGCTCCCAATTTTGATCTCCAATTTACATAAGGTATTTATAATAAAAATATACTAAAACAAAAAACAAAACATTTATACAAAAAGTACACAAAACAGCAACAAAAATGCACAAAAATATGACTAAAAAAAACATACATTACAGAAAATGTAAAAATGAGTTAAAAAACACATTTATCATATTTATGTCTCATAGAATTAAACTAGATAAATCACACACACTATTTTACTTTGAACCCACAAATTAACCCTTTATAACACTACAGAGTATGTACACCTCTATGTACATACAAACACATACGCATTTGGCCATAATTGACAACTCTACTTAAGCTCCTCCCACTATATGACTACATACTTCCGATGGGCACTGTACTTGTTTTTTTATAAACACAAAATAATGGTATGTTATGGACAACCAACACATTTTATTGATGGTATTTTGAATGCACAGAGACACTGTGACCAGATCCTGAGGCCGATTGTTGTGTCATTCATCCACAACCATCACCTCATGTTGCAGCATGATAATGCATGACCTCATGTTGCAGCATGATAATGCATGACCTCATGTTGCTGCATGATAATGCATGACCTCATGTTGCAAGGATCCAAGCACAATTCCTGAAGCTGAAAACATCCCAGATGTTGAATGACCAGCACAGTCAGTGGTCATGTGACCCATTGAACATGTTTGGGATGCTCTGATGGGCAGATACCATAGCGTGTTCCACTTCCTGCTAATATCCAGCAACTTGGAGGAGTGGACCAACATTCCACAGACCACAATCAATAACCTGATCAACTCTATACCAAGGAGATGTGTTGCACTGCAGGAGGCTAATGGTGGTCCCACCAGATACCCTCCCAATAAAGCAAAACTGAAGACTTTTTGAGTGACCCTGTTATTGTGGCCACCCTGAGGCACACTTGTACATGTTGATATGCCTCACCTGTGAGGTGGGATGGATTATGTTTGCTCACTAACACACATTTACACACATTTATCAACGATATTTGAGATAAATGTCTTTAGTGTTTATAGAAAATGTTTTAGATCTTTGAGTTCATGGAAAATAGAAGCAAAAACCAAAGTGTTGCGTTTATGTTTCTGTTCAGTGTAGATACTTATATGTAAATATCTGATCCATATATACAGTATCTTTATAGATGCATATAACCAGCACTATATACAGTATATATGGTTTGACCTCTGTCATTGTACAAGTTCTCCCACTTTAAAAGATGAGAGGCCTGTAATTTTCATCATAGGTAAACCTTAACTATGAGAGACAACATGAGAAAAAAAATCAACTGTGGGAGCAATTATTAGAAAATGGAAGACATACAAGACACTGATAATCTCCCTCCATCTGGGGATCCAAGATCTCACCCTGTGGGGTCAAAATGATCACAAGCAAAAATCCCAGAACCACACGGGGGGACCTAGTGAATGACCTGCAGAGAGCTGGGACCAAAGTAACAAAGGGTACCATCAGTAACACACTACGCCACCAGGGAATCAAATCCTGCAGTACCAGACGTGTCCCCCTGATTAAACCACTACATGTCCAGGCCCGTCTGAAGTTTGATAGAGAACATGTAGATGATCCAGAAGAGGATTGGGTGAAGGTCATATGGTCAGATGAAACCAAAATACAACTTTTTGGTAAAAACTCAACTCGTCGTGTTTGGAGGAGAAAGAACACCGTACCTACTGTAAAGCATGGGGGTGGTAACATCATGCTTTGGGGCTGTTTCTCTGTAAAGGGACCAGGACAACTGATCAGTGTAAAGGAAAGAATGAATGAGACCATGTATCGTGAGATTCTGAGTGAAAACCTCCTTCCATCAACAAGAGCACTGAAGATGAAACGTGGCTGGTCTTTCAGCACCACAATGATCACAAACACATCACCCTGGCAACCAAGGAGTGGCTTCATAAGAAGCATTTCCTGGAGTGGCCTAGCCAGTCTCCAGATCTCAACCCCTTAGAAAATCTTTGGATGGAGTTGAAAGTCCGTGTTGCCTAGCAACAGCCCCAAAACATCACTGCTGTAGAGGAGATCTACATGGAGGAATGGACCAACATACCAGCAACAGTGTGGGAAAACCTTTGACCTCTGTCATTGTCAACAAAGGCTACATTACAAAGTATTGAGATGAACTTTTGTTATTGACCAAATACTTATTTTTCACCATAATTTACCAATTAATTCATTAAAAATCCTACAATGTGATTTTCTGGATTTTTTTTTTCTCATGTTGTCTCATAGTTGAGGTTTATCTATGATGAAAATTACAGGAGTTCCATCTTTTTAAGTGGGAGAACTTGTACAATTGGTGACTGAATAAATACTTTTTTACCCCACTGTATATGTATGTATGTATGTATATATATAGTTGTTTACCCTTTCTTTCTATGTTATAGATGTATATAACCAGCATCATTTATATATATATATATATATATACAGAAAGTATTCAGAACACTTCTAATGTTTCACTCTTTGTTTTATTGCAGACATTTGCTAAAATAAAAAAGTTGATTTTATTTCTCATTAATGCACACTCAGCACCACATCTGGACAGAAAAACACAGAAATGTAGAAATGTTTGAAAATATATTAAAGAAAAAGTCAAACATCACATGGTCATAAATATTCAGACCTTTTGCTCAGTATTGAGTAGAAACATCTTCTGAGCGCGTACAACCATGAGTCTTCTTGGGAAGTTTTTCACACCAGGGTTTGGGGATCATCTGACATTCTTCCTGTAGATCTTCTCCAGTTCTGTCAGGTTGGATGGTGAACGTTGGTGGACAGACATTTTCAGGTCTCTCCAGAGATGATCAGTAGGGTTTAGGTCAGGGCTCTGGTTGGACCAGTCAACAATGGTCACAGAGTTGTTCTGAAGCCACTCCTTTGTTATTGTAGCTGTGTGCTTAGGGTCATTGTCTAGTTGGAAGGTGAACCTTCAGCCCAGTCTGAGGTCCTGAGAACTCTGGAAGAGGTTTTCTTCTAGGATATCTCTGTACTTGGTCACATTCATCTTTCCTTCAATTGCAACCAGTCGTCCTGTCCCTGCAGCTGAAAAACACCCTTATAGCATGATGCTACCACCACCATGTTTCACTGTTGGGATTGTATTGGGCAGGTGATGAGCAGTGACTGGTTTTCTCCACACATACCACTTAGAATTAACACCAAAATGTTCAATCTTGGTCTGATCAGAGAATCTTATTTCTCATAATCTGAGAGTCTTTCATGTGTTTTTTGTTAAACTCTATGCAGGCTTTCATATGTCTTGCTCTGAGGAGAAGCTTCCATTGGGCCACTCTACCATAAAGCCCTGACTGGTGGAGGGCTGCAGTGATAGTTGACTTTGTGGAACTTTCTACTATCTTCATACTGCATCTCTGGAGCTCAGCCACAGTGATCTTTGGGTTCTTCTTTACCTCTCTCACCAAGGCTCTTCTCCCATGATTGTTTAGTTTGTCTGGACGACCAGGTCTAGGAAGAGTTCTGGTCATTCCAAACTTCTTCTATTTAAGGATTATGGAGACCACTGTGCTCTGAGGAACCTTAAGTGCTGCAGAAATTCTTCTGTAACCTTGTCCAGATCTTTGTCTTACTATAATTCTGTCTCTGAGCTCCTTGGGCAGTTCCTTCAACCTCATGATTGTCATTTGCTCTGACATGCACTGTGAGCTGTAAGGTCTTATATAGACAGATGTGGCCTTTCATAATCAATCAATCAGTTTCATTAAACACAGCTGGACTCTAATGAAGGAGCAGAACCATCTCAAGGAGGATCAGAAGAAATGTACAGTATGTGAGTTAAATATGAGTGTCACAGCAAAGGGTCTGAAGACTTATGACCATGTGATATTTCACTTTTTAGTGTTTTTAGTGTATATTAATGAGAAATAAAATGAACTTTTTGATTTTAGCAAATGGCTGCAATGAAACAAAGAGTGAAAACCTTAAAGGAGTCTGAATACTTTCCGTACCCACTGTATCTATTTATTTAACTTTTCTTTCTATGTTATAGATGTATATCACCAGCACCATAAAGACCAAGTCGTCCCGTCTGGCTAAACCAGTTCTATGTCTGGGAACCATTTGTTCAGCGTTCCTCACGGGTCTAAACAGAGTCTCTGAGAACAGGAACCACGTTTGTGACGTCGTAGCTGGATTTATTCTGGGATCTGCCATTGCTTTGTTTCTGGTGAGGTTATTTTCACAATGTAAAATATGTTTGAGGCTCCGTGGAAACATCTCAGCTTAATAAACACAGAGTTAAACTGTGACTAAAGGCTTCATTGATTAGTGCTGTGTGTAATCATAATTATTGATCCATTCATTAGTGATAAGGAAACCAGAAGAAGCGTGTAAGTGGAAAAAAGATCAATTAATGATGTATTTTTGTAGTTTGGTTCACGTTTACATTTATGTTCACGTTTACTTTAACGTTTATGCTTATTTTCAGAGTAAATAAACATCAGAGGAACTCACTGACTTAAGAACTATGATTCAAATATTGTTTCTAAACTGTAGGATTCAACTTTTGCTTTTGGAGAAGTTTAAATTGCAATAATTGTTTACTTATGTATCTCAATATGTATTTTAATTAAGGCAGTGGCTAAAATTGTTGCGATATAGTAGGGATGAGTATTGGCAAGGATGTAGCAATGTGATTCTAGGGTCACAATACGATATTGCAAGATATTGCCATATTCTACCCAGTTAATATCAAAATTAAACGTAGAGATGAAAAAGCAAGTTGCTGTATATGTTTATCAGAAGATATTGATCATTCAGACAAATTGAGTGAAAACTATTTGCTTCAAAACATCCCATGTATTATTCATTATTAATGTTTTTGCACATTTTCACTGAAAAAAAGAAAATACAGTGTTACGCACTGTCATCATAAAATAAAGTGCAACAAGTTTCTTTTCTTTCTTTCTTTTCACTAAAACTATTGTGTAGAAAACTCAAAGTAACCATTACAACATAATGACAATATTGCACAAATACACAAAATATTGATTAAATATATATATTTAAAAAAAAAAATAATAAAAAACATCGATTTCAAATCGGAACCAAAAAATTGCAATTAATTTTTTCACACCCCTACGATATCAGGTGATGACCTAACCCTACATACGTGTACTTTTAGCACCGTGTTGTCCGTATGAATAGACACTTTCTTTAATTCATATCCAGCTATCTTGGTAAAATCCTAATATTTCAAAGTTAACCATTTTCATGTTATTTCTTTATTTATTTTATTTTCTGTTTCATTTCCTTTTCCTCGTTTTTCCTTATTGAGAATATTTAGACTGAACAGGGTTAATTTATCCACTACTGTTAATGATTTAATATTCTTCAGATGATTTAAGGAAGCTGTGAGGGTGACGTTCAAATAACACCAGATTACACCACGTGAAGGTCCGTTAGCTACATTAGCTACACATTCACTCGCCTGTTTACAGGGAATAATATAGTTTAAATTAGGGCTGGGCGCTATGACCAAAAATTTATATCGTTTTTTTCAAACTTCTAACAGTTTCACGGTATATGACAGTATTTTTTTTCATGCATAATCAGGTGTTCACAGCATTTTCTACTGGTTGAGATGAATTACTGCAGTAGATGAACTTATTTTACCGTCATGATGAGTGAATATTGTAGAATAATTCAACACTAACAGTAATATAAGTTTGCAACATCAGCCCAATGGCTCTTTGCTGCGCTAGCTTAGCTTTAGCATGAGCTTGATTTCTAGCTTTAAATGCTGCATACGCAGTGGTTTCTTATGGTGCGTTTGTTTACAGCTCCACCAGGACTTATTTCTGCGTTATAGGAAATACAAATTACGATCCTTTCTTCTCTTTTTTTGTGTATTATTGATTAATGATGAACGAATAACTAATTTTTAGAAAATGAGTTTTTTAATGATTTTCTTGATGATTTAACATCAAACCAAACTGAGAGAGTTCTTCACGTAATGATCTGGATTATAAGATAATGTTCTGGTTTTTTCCAGAGTTAATATTAATTAATAAGTTCTGGTTCATTTCCAGGGTTTATGTGTGGTGAACAACTTCAAAGGCGTCCACTGTGCAGCAGCCAATCAGAAGCCTGATGATTACCGTGGTCTTCCTTTGATGACGTTTCCCCGGGTTGAGAACCCCCTGGAGACCCTCAGCGCTCAGGTAGACAGAAACACTTAGAACTGGAAACATCATGTGATTAAAATACTAGTCTCTCATTGGACGATTGGAATCAGGATGAGATTTGATTGGTTCTCTGACTTCTGGAATCTGATGTTTTTAAATGTCTTTGTTTTATGGATTCTTTCTTTCTTTCTTTCTTTCTTTCTTTCTTTCTTTCTTTCTTTCTTTCTAACAAAGAAACGACACTAATGCATGCTGTCAGCTCTACTCCGTCACCTCCTAAACTAAACTAAACTCTCACTTCGTGACGTTTTCTTCACTTATTCATTTCTCACTCCTTTCTTCACTCTCTTCCTCGTCTCTCCTGTTCTTTTTTCCTTCCTTCCATTCCCACGTTCTGTTTCCAGAACCACTCAGCGTCCATGACGGAGGTCACATGACTAAGGGGGCAGCACCGGGTCACATTTGCGTCTCCTCAGCACTTCCAGAGCCAATGAGGACGCATGTGTCATGTGACACGGACTGCTTGTTTCTACACTAGTCCACCTGTGTGTGTGTGTGTGTGTGTGTGTGTGTGTGTGTGTGTGTGTGTGTGTGTGTGTGTGTGTGTGTGTGTGTGTGTGTGTGTGTGTGTGTGTGTGTGTGTGTGTGTGTGTGCGTGTGTGTGGGGTCAGAGGTCACACATATCACTACCAGAGCCGTATAAAGACAGAGTTGCGACAACGGAAGTTTTTCGGTTATTTGTCGTCAATAACTGTATTGATTGACAATATTTATACAGTGCACCATCATATCTATGCTTATATACAATAAATGTTTATGTAGTTCCAAAAATATTTTTTTTTCTAACGTAAATGTATATTAATCATTAGTGTAAACAGTTAAGGCCATCATTAATTTAGTTAAGAATTTAAAACAATTTTATTTTTCTTTTGAACATGAAAACAACAACAGTGTATCTCACAATGAAAAAAACATGATAATAATAATAGTAATAAAAGATAAAAACAAAAATGTATTATTTTAGCGGTGGATAATCCAATAACATGCCTTAATGCACACGTTAATGAGTTTAGATAATAATAATAATAATAATAGCGTTTTACTGTTCAAAAGTGCATCACAAACTGTCTATTCAGCTCTAGCTCCATTGTCTACAATAGTTAACTGATCACTTCCTGGAACTATTGAGGCTCCATGAGCCGCCATTACTGTAAAAATGAACCATTGGAGTGAACGGAGTTGTCGTTACTCTCCCTATATAATCGGCTCTGATCACTACCATTGGTTAAACACTAGCATGACTCCGCCCCCCCCACACCTGTGCCAGTTAGATGGTGTTTTATATGTTTTGTATGATGAGTGGGGGCCATAGGCCCCTCCCCCCTGCACTCTACACCCGGTTCTCCCCGAAACCAAGTCTGAAAAAACTGTTCTGAAAAGTTCTCGATGTTGTTTGATGTTTGTCATTTGTACAGAAAAGAACAGCATCCTTTTTTATTATTATTGAGCTTTTTATAAAATGTTGATGTGTGTGTACAGTATATAATGATAATAATGTTAATAATAATGTGCTTTGTTAGCTGCTGTAAACATGGTGTGTGTTCTGGGTAACGTGTCCTCGTCACAGTGAGTCTTTTACAACCACTTTATTACTCACAGTGAATTAATGATCACTAATTATTATTATTATTAATTATTGGACCAAATATACAGTATCTGGTTTTCTTTTTTTCAGTCTGCAGCACAAAAACTCCTCATATTGATTTAAAGAATCTTTTAAAAGCACGAAACATTAGAAAAATACATAAAGGATGACAAAAATACACACAATTGCTCAAATAGACAAGGTGTGTCTTTATTATGATGATCATGTGACCCTCAAATCAGATACAATTACATGTTTATAGCCCCGCCCCTTGTGATGCTGGAAGAGATCATAATTTTGATTGGACACAAACTGTTGTTCCCTGTGAGCGGGGGCGGGGCTTAGGGAAGAAATGTGGAAAATAAGCTTTAAAATAAAGCTACATTTGTAAAAACAATGTTGTCTAAACTAAATTAAACTAAACCAAATAATTAATTAGTTGCTCTCTATGGGTTAAAACCAGCTATTACATCACATGTTGACCTCTGTTGGCCCCACCCCTCACCTGTCCACTGAGTGAGTGGATGGGTCTTAACTGCTCCAGGAGCCCCGCCCATAATCAAAGTATGGCCAGATCCTTTCTTTCGCTAACTTGGGTTCGAGTCCCATTTTTGTCATATATATTTTTTAATATTAACATATTTAACACGGCAAATTCCACCTTTAAAAATACATAAAAAAAACATTTTAGGGTATTTCCTGGGTTAGGGCTAAAATAAAAGCGTTAGCTTAGTAACCTAGACTGGATAGCCACAACTTTAATAATATAAATATTATAAATGAAGGATTTTAATTGATTAAAACCTTTTTCTCTGTGATCAGCGTAAATAACTGCCTATAGTTAGCTTCTATGCTAGCTCTCTATAGTTAGCTTTTATGCTAGTGCTCTTTAGTTAGCTTCTATGCTGACTCTAAAATGCTTCCATGCAGCAGGACAAACTAACCCCCCCCCCACACCCCCCACCAGTGATTGTGATACAATGTTGTGAGTCCATTTCCTATTGGAAGATAAACCCAGCATGAAGCGAGAAGTCGACATGTTTTATAAATATTAATCATTATCAATGTTCGTAGAATTGTCTTTGATGTTTAGAAGAAAAAAGTGTTTCTGTTGAAATACTTCATTTTTTTTTTCTTGTTTTTTTATCCACAAAATAAATAGTTGTCGAAACAGAACAGTCTGTTGTTGTTGTTTCCTCAGAGCTATGCTAACGTTAGCTTAGTGATGATAGTGACGATCCACTGATGTTTGTGTCACAGCTAACGTTTTCAGAGCTATGCTAACGTTAGCTTAGCGACGATCCACTGATGTTTGTGTCACAGCTAACGTTTTCAGAGCTATGCTAACGTTAGCTTAGCGACGATCCACTGATGTTTGTGTCACAGCTAACGTTTTCAGAGCTATGCTAACGTTAGCTTAGCGACAATCCACTGATGTCTGTGTCACAGCTAACGTTATCAGAGCTATGCTAACGTTAGCTTAGCGACGATCCACTGATGTTTGTGTCACAGCTAACGTTTTCAGAGCTATGCTAACGTTAGCTTAGCGACAATCCACTGATGTTTGTGTCACAGCTCAGAGACACAAACAGATCTAATGGTTCAGATCCAGACCTTTAACTATGTCAGGTTTTTATTTGAGCTGCGACAGCTTCGGCACACACACACACACACATACATACACTCACGCACACACACATATACAAATACACACACACGCACACACATACATGTACACACACATGCGCACACAAACACATACATACACTCACGCACACACATACATACATATATACACACGCACACACACACACAGATAGGAGCGGTTTGTGTGTGTGATGGTTTTCTTCTCGTCCCTGAACATTTAGTTTATTCTCCTTCTAACAGCTTTGAGCAAAGATTGTATTTAATTAGGAATGTAACGATTAATCGTAAGGCAGTTAAAAATCGATTCATAGGTATCACGATTCACATCGGTACTGTGAAAACTGAATCGCAGTACTTTTTTTAACCAGCAGAGGGCGCTATCCAAAAGTGTTGGTGGCAGGCGGAATTTGCTAATACTTTCTTTCTGGCTGCCTTCTACTCTTAAACATGTTCATAAATGATTCATTACCCCTTTAGCACCAAAAAATATCTGTAATATTACGTGAATATCTGTAAAAGTCACGTTTTTCTATTAGCTCTGTCTGCTAGCATAGCATCTCTTCTTCACTGCAAGATATCTGCATGCCAACCGACCACTGTGTTACCAGCGCCCTCTGCTGGTCCAAACAAATATGATGTAAATACAGTAAAATTACTGTTTTTTTTTTTTTAAGTCCAATTGTTAAGACACAAAATACATTTCTGCACTTTTAAAAAGAGTGGTGGCCTAGTGGTTAAGGACGCTGGGCTTGTAATCGGAGGGTTGCCGGTTCAAACCTCACCTGGGCCGTCACTGTGGGATGTTGAGCAAGTCCCCGAACCGCGCCGCAAAATGGCAAAAAGTTGATTTATTGATCATTGTGTTCTTTATTTAAACTTTAGATCATAATTATTTCTCTGTGAGTTAAAACTTGTGAAACAGACAAAACTCAGTGATTAAAACTTTTGTTTGTTTCTTCATCATCATCATCATCATCATCATCAGGTGTTTGTTATAAAGGTAAAGATGTTTCTGCAAAGCTTCATTTCTTGTTTCTTCCTCCATTAAAATCTAATCACAAAAAGTCCCAAAGTGAAAGAAAAGCAGAGAACATGAGGTCAGAGAGGAGGGTCATCATCTTCATCATCTTCATCATCTTCCATTTTGAACTGTCGGTTCATCATCATCATCGTCATCGTCACAGGCTGAGCTGATGAGTCTTAACGTGAAATAAAACAAGGTGACGGGTAAATAAACCAGTCTCGGACCAGGATTCATAGATGGTCTGAAGGACAAACCCACATCAAGCGTCCCAGAGACATCAGAGATCAGGACATGATCCATCCTGGTCCAGGTTTCAGTGGAAGTCCTGAGTCTTTAATCTGATATTCATTATTTCTAGAACTCTGGTAGTGTGTTTGTGTGCTGGTTGCTCTGTTGGTGTGGTTGTGTGTACGGAGCTAACTGATTGGTCTGAGCTGCTGTGCTCTGATTGGCTGTCTGGTTGTGGTTCTGTTCCAGTTCTCTCTTCCTCCTCATGGCCGTCTGTAGCTGCTGCTTTATAACAACGATCTGAGCCTCTAGTTCACAAAGTTCCTGAACCTTCTGGTTCTGGTTTTGGTTCTGACACAGACCTGGACCACATTCCCCCACCCTCAGACCCCTGCACTGGGTCTGATTCTGACCAGAACCCCCCAGTCCTTGTCCTAAGACCCGCCCCACGAAGTCAGAGCGTCCGTTAGCTGTGGTCACCAGGGGGAGGGGCAGGGAGTAGGGGTGAGGGCGAGGAGACGGAGGGGCAGGGGAGGTCCGTTCTAGGCTGGATGGACGTTCCAGGTCGTTCTGGATCTCCTGAGGAACAACCCGCCTCCTATTGCAGTGGGAGGAGTCTGAAGGGTTCCAGGAAGCTGATTGGTTCTTCCTCTCGTTGCACCTGGAACAAAACAAATGTAACGTTCATTAAGATTTAATTAGTAAATGATTAGTTAATCATTAGTAAATGTAGATAAATAAAGAACAAATAACCTCATGGAGCTAAAGAAGAGATCAAGAAACTATTCAGCTGTTCACAGCGTGGGAACATTCTGTGTTATAGCCCCGATGTTAACATCGCCATGTTGGCACAGTGTTAGTGCTGTGTTGGCATTGTAATAATAATAATAATAATAATAATATATTTTGTTTGTATAGCACTTTACATTAAAGAAATCTCAAAGTGCTACAAAAAAGCCAAAGACCTATAATGAACATAACTAGTAAAATAGTTTAAAACCAATAACAACGAGGCATAAAAAAGGCTTTGAAAGGCCTTTGTAAGAAGGTGTCTTTAGGCTGCGTTTAAAAGAATCCACAGTCTGTGGAGCTCTCAGATGGTCTGGGAGAACATTCCACAGTCTGGGAACAGTTGAGCAGAACGCTCAGTCACCCATGCTGTGCAGCTTGGTTCTAGGGATTTTAAGCAGGAGAGCTTTGCCAGAACGGAGGGTGCGCGAGGAGGTCTGGGGGATAAGAAGTTCCTTTAGGTGGGTTGGGGCATTTCTGTGTACACACTAGTCAGTGAGGAGGGAGATCTTATCTTCAACTCTTTGTTCCAGAGGGAGCCAGTGCAGTGATTTCAGGATGGGGTGATATGATCATATTTGCGCACCCCCATCAGGATCTGAGCAGTAACGTTCTGGATGTATTGAAGCTTGAGAATGCTCTGCTTGGGATTCCGATGAGGAGAGCATTACAATAGTCTAGCCTGGAGGAGACAAAGGCATGTAGTAGAGAGTGTGGGGGGCGGAGTTTCACGAGGTTCCTCAAGTGGTAGAAGGAGTTTTTGCAGATGCTTGATGTGTGTGTCAAACATCATGTGAGAATCCATTCTCACACCCAGGTTGGTGACTGCTGTAGAGTGGAATATCCTGACCAGCCAAGGAGATAGAAGTTATGGAGGATGTTTGAACCTGATGTGGAGTGCCGACCAGCATGGCTTCGGTTTTGGAACTATTGGATTATAATATTAATTATTATTAATATTACAGTAATTTGCCTTAGGAGGTGCCAACTGACATTGAGTTATTCATTAGTTATTAATACCTTGTCATCCAGGGTTGTGAACTCTTGTCAAGTCTATCTATTCTCCAAATAACAAACCTTATGATTATAATATTTTCATAAACCACAGACAACTTCTCAAAATATAAACATTTATTAATCAAGACATGTTAAAACCTACCAACACAATAAAGCTAACAGAGCGCTACGCTCACTAAACTAAGGATAAATGTATTTATACTTTAAAGATAAAAGCTTAGTAGAGAAAGAAAAGTACTGTGTGTGTGTGTGTGTGTGTGTGTGTGTGTGTGTGTGTGTGTGAGAGAGAACTATGAGAAGATCAGTGTAGAACCATTACTTTTGGTCCGATTATAATTTGAGATCCAGAGTACCTCTGTTCTGATTGGTCCGTGGTCGGTGGTTCTTCTCTTACGGCAGAGCGGATTGGCTAGATGAGTCTGAAGCAGCAAAGCGTGGCTCTGGACCCCTGGAGTGTCTGAAAGGGTCCTTTTCTGGACCTGGTTCTGGCCTGTGTTAGGTGGACGGTTCTGTTCCTTGTTCAGCAGGGTTCTACTGGTTCTAACTTGTGTTTGGTGTCTGGTCTTTGTTCAGTGTTCAGCATCTTCAGTTGGAACAGGAAGTTTTATTTCTGGAACGTGCAACTTATTTAAAAAGTCTAATGAACGAAAACACTTTGAGGATACAAAGAAAATAAAAGTTGACAAACGAGAATAAACGTACACTGCGGTGGGGCCAGAGCGACCAACACCACCCAAATCCAATTATTTGAATTTTGCGTTTCGGTTTTATTGCGGTCTAAGCGATTCTATTGGTTGAAGTGTTTTCGGGAGCCAATTAGATTGTTTGGGTGGTTGAGTTGTGGGTGTTGACTTAAGTAGGTGTGACTTTGTGTTTGAATGACAAACCTCTTTGTGAAAAGAAATCTAGTATAAATCACTTTCAAAGCAGAATCACAGCAAAGTTGGATACGAAACATTATCTGCTTTATGTAAAATCAGAGATATTCCTTAAACACTTACTGTAACAACAATTATTCTAAGGGTTTCCTTGTTTCCTGTGAATAAAACAGTTATTGACAGTGTAGAAAAATACATTTAAAATTATTATCAGAATTTTATGTCTGCTTTTAGGATGTTGTTAATTATTTGAGAAAAAGCAAACACAAAGCCGTGTTCTTCAAGAAGCAGCGACGAAGAACAAACAAAGTCCTGTTCTCAGCTTTTTTGTCTCTGTTTGAAAAGAAGAAGAAGGAGGAGCCTGTTTCTGACCAAAAGTGGTCAAAAAGTGTGCCTTGGTATCTGTCATAGACATGACCTCCTACAACTGCATGGTGTGAATATCTAGTTTAACTCTGGATGAAGACGTGTTTCAAACTAATGAAACTTTAACGAGACACTTTGACCTGGAGGAGAAGCTAATGTGAGCTAAAGAGAAACAATTGGCTTCTCTTATATAATTATATCATTACACTAATTAAATCACTTTCTGCCCATGAGTCACAAAGTGTCACTTCACTGAGAGTCAAACAGAGTTGCTTTACCAGAGTTTAGAATTTATAGAAGGACGGGCAATGGGAGAGTTCACAAGTCCTGAGAACGTGGAAGACGTTCACCACCAGATTGGAATTTATGAAGGTCTTCTGCTGATTGGATCTGGCCTTTTCCTGCCCGTTGGCAGCATTATTGGAAGCTGCAGTTAACGACAAAAGGAGCCAAACTCTCCGAACTCTCGGATGGATTCCACCGTGGAACTTTAGGAGGAGGATAGTTTGTCTCACAGGAAATGACCACACTATTGGATAACTGATCAAACTGACCAGGAACAGAGCAGTAGGGCTGGCAGCCATGTTATGGCTAGACCGTCTCCAAACACCTTCTCTATTCTCATTCGCTCCTCCTTCCCAGCGGTTGTCAGTAGGAGGCGTGCCATAAGGGCAGCGCCACACTGTGGCTGATCTGTGAACTACCCATCCTAAAGATCCATCTCCTGTGCTAACGTGCTGTTGTATTGGATTGTATGTTGTGTTTGTTGTGTTTTTGTTGCAATGTTTGCTGAAGAGTTTTTTCATGATCCAAACTCCGCCCCCTCTACAAGGGCCTAGTTTGGTTGCTTCTTACCCATTGTTTCATGTTTCTCATCTATGAAACGGAGCGCTGCTCTTGCTGGCTGCTCCCCAGTACTCCCGTACTGTCCCCCATGTGACATGTTATTGTCCTTCATGTTTCTTGGTCGGGATGGAACTGAAACTGAATTTCCCCTCAGGGATTATTAAAGTATAATCAATCAATCATATTTTATCATTAACAGAGTTTATACATACAGTGGGGCAAAAAAGTATTTAGTCAGTCACCAATTGTACAAGTTCTCCCACTTAAAAAGATGAGAGGCCTGTAATTTTCATCATAGATAAACATCAACTATGAGACATAATGAAAAGAAAAAAAATCCAGAAAATCACATTGTAGAATTTTTAATGAATTAATTTGCAAATTATCGTGAAAAATATGTATTTGGTCAATAACGAAAGTTCATCTCAATACTTTGTAATAGTGTTGTGATGGTCCAGACCGGTCTTGGTCTCAAGACCAAAACTTAAAGGTCTCGGTCTCGTCTCAGACTCGGGATTTTCCGTCAAGACCGTTAGAGACCAGCACTAATTCCTGCTATTTTAAAACTTTTTTATAATGTGATAATAACACGGAGAAGAACTGGATAAAACAATATTTTATTCATTATTTAATCCACCCTGTGTGTGTGTGTGTGTGTGTGTGTGTGTGTGGCTACGGTGTCAGTTTGGACCGCGGAGCGCAAGGTAGATATGAACTAATCACTGGTAAAAATCCCAGTAAAACTCTGTAAAACAATCACCAGCAATAAATATTATCTCCCTGGTAAAGACAGTAGCTCTAATAACTGGTAAAATGATAAACTGATGATATTACAGCCTGTGAAGGCTGGATAGGGGACGCACTTACTCTGCTTCTGGGTCCTAGTGCCAGCCGAGCAGTGAAGCCTGTTCAGTTTACTGTGTTTACTGAGGTCTGTGTGTGTTTAATAAGTCTGTGTGTGTTTAATAAGTCTGTGTGTGTTTAATAAGTCTGTGTGTGTTTAATAAGTCTGTGTGTGTTTAATAAGTCTGTGTGTGTTTAATAAGTCTGTGTGTGTTTAATAAGTCTGTGTGTGTTTAATAAGTCTGTGTGTGTTTAATAAGTCTGTGTGTTTAATAAGTCTGTGTGTGTTTAATAAGTCTGTGTGTGTTTAATAAGTCTGTGTGTGTTTAATAAGTCTGTGTGTGTTTAATAAGTCTGTGTGTGTTTAATAAGTCTGTGTGTGTGTTTAATAAGTCTGTGTGTGTTTAATAAGTCTGTGTGTGTTTAATAAGTCTGTGTGTGTTTAATAAGTCTGTGTGTGTTTAATAAGTCTGTGTGTGTTTAATAAGTCTGTGTGTGTTTAATAAGTCAGTGTGTGTTTAATAAGTCTACATGTTTATGTCTCTGTCCATTCACTCTTTTCATTAT
Source organism: Gouania willdenowi (assembly GCF_900634775.1). NCBI lineage: Eukaryota > Metazoa > Chordata > Actinopteri > Blenniiformes > Gobiesocidae > Gouania > Gouania willdenowi. The sequence goes on along the minus strand of NC_041055.1, from coordinate 33,403,602 downwards.
ATTCATGTATTTTAAGGCTTTATTACATAATATCAGCTGTAGTTCGGCCGCCGCCATCTTGGATTATGTCGTCACCAGTGAGTCATCACCGCAGAGTTACACTATCACAGAATGAGTCAAATAACTGTAAAGAGGTTTAATATTAGTCTATTTTATTTATAAAGTGGTGTATTTTTGTGTCTTTAGACTCTAATTACATGTATGTCTATAATATGTTCCCTACAATATAAACAGGTTCATAATATAATTATTTTTATAGTTTCTGTTTCCACTGTATCCATAATAATAATAATAATTCTCAACAATAACTATTGATTGATTTGTCACATGACTGTTCCAGGGTTTGTTTTATTTAGTTTCACATCTACCTGTAGATCTATGTTTTTTACACTGATGACAACTTGTTTGTAGTTTTATTTCAGAAAGTTTCACTTTTACAGTTACAGTTGGAAACCTTTGTTAATGAATATTCTAGTTATATTACAGTAACTAAATTAAACTATATCAACTAAGTGAATTAATAAAATAACCTGTTAAAGGCTTTTTAAACTAAATAATGATCTTATTAAATCTGTGACGTGTTAAACCTGAACAACTCAGAGAATCAGAATCAAGAATCATTATTTATTGGTAGAAATACTTTTAAACACTTACTGTACATTCAGCTGACATAAAAATATTGTTTTCAAGTATGTAGAATAATTGTGAATTTATCAGTAGCAGTTTTAATACTTTTGCAGGCACCTTTTTTGTACGTCAAATGTATTTAAAATAAACTAAAATTAAAGAGAGAATGTTATTTAACTGTTGAACCTTGTCATAATTTTATTTATTTATAAAAAAATTTGACTTGGTCTCGGTGCATTCTGGTCTTGGGCAAGTCTTGGTCTCGGATAGTGTGGTGTTGAACACACACTACTTTGTAATGGACCCTTTGTTGGCAATGACAGAGGTTTTCTGTAAGTCTTCACAATGTTTTCACACACTGTTCACACTCCATCCAAAGATTTTCTAAGGGGTTGAGATCTGGTGACTGGCTAGGCCACTCCAGGACCTTGACATGCTTCTTATGAAGCCACTCCTTCGTTGCCAGGGTGATGTGTTTGTGATCATTGTGGTGCTGAAAGACCAGCCATGTTTCATCTTCAATGCTCTTGCTGATGGAAGGAGGTCTTCACTCTAAATCTCACGATACATGGTCCCATTCATTCTTTCCTTTACACTGATCAGTTGTCCTGGTCCCTTTACAGAGAAACAGCCCCAAAGCATGATGTTACCATCCCCATGCTTTACAGTAGGTATGGTGTTCTTTCTCCTCCAAACACGACGAGTTGAGTTTTTACCAAAAAGTTGTATTTTGGTTTCATCTGACCATATGACCTTCACCCAATCCTCTTCTGGATCATCTAGATGTTCTCTATCAAACTTCAGACGGGCCTGGACATGTAGTGGTTTAATCAGGAGGACACGTCTGGTACTGCAGGATTTGATTCCCTGGTGGCGTAGTGTGTTACTGATGGTAGCCTTTGTTACTTTGGTCCCAGCTCTCTGCAGGTCATTCACTAGGTCCCCCCGTGTGGTTCTGGATTTTTGCTCACCGTGATCATTTTGACCCCACGGGGTGAGATCTTGGAGCCCCAGATGGAGGGAGATTATCAGTGTCTTGTATGTCTTCCATTTTCTAATAATTGCTCCCACAGTTGATTTCTCCACACCAAGCTGTTTACCTATTGTAGATTCACTCTACCCAGCCTGGTGCAGGTCTACAGTTTAGTTTCTGGTGTCCTTTGACAGCTCTTTGGTCTTGGCCATAGTGGAGTTTGGAGTGTGACTGTTTGAGGTTGTGGACAGGTGTGTTTTATACTGATAACCAGTTCAAACAGGTTCCATTAATACAGGTAACGAGTGGAGGAGGAGCCTCTTAAAGAAGAAGTTACAGGTCTGTGAGAGACACAAATCTGGCTTGTTTGTAGATGACCAAATACTTATTTTATTGAGGAATTTACCAATTAATTCATTAAAAATCTTATAATGTGATTTACTGGATTTTATTCTCATTTTGTCTCTCATAGTTGAGGTTTATCTATGATGAAAATTACAGACCTCATCTTTTTAAGTGGAAGAACATGTACAATTGGCTGACTAAATACTTTTTTCCACTGTATGTATGTATATATATATATATATATATATATATATATATATATATATATATATATATATATATATTAGCTGGGGAAAAATGAGTAATATACCATCTGCCAGCGTGGGTCCTTGGGCAAGACCCATCACACTACTGCCTACCTCATACAATGATGAGAGACAATGAAATGAAAGACATGCTGGCTCAGACATCTAGTCAGAGGGGCTACATGCAAAGGATGT
>NC_041055.1:33323717-33396217 GCF_900634775.1 Gouania willdenowi | reverse complement strand
TCACAAACAGACCAGAGAAATGTTTGATGCCCATCTGCAGCGTCTGGAAGAAGAAACAGAAAAAGTCAAACCTAATGGACTTGGTTAAATATTTGTTACACATGAAGGTTAAAAACATCTAAACACCAACGTTGTGCTGACTCTGCAGAATATAGAAGGTATTCATCCTGTGAACTCTGATCACACCATAAATAACAGCTTTTATCTCTTTTCATTATTTGGGTTTTAAACTCAAATATCACAGGTTTGTAGTTACATTTGATAAAGAAGCAGATTTATCTGCAACCTCTGGTACAGGACGAAACAAAGGTTTCATTACGTTTTCTAGGCAAAATAAAAGAGATCAAACACATTTTTCAAATCAAAGCTGATGACAGTGCTGAGTATTTTCCCCTTTCAATTTCAAATGATGTTAAATTATATAATCTATTTTAAATGTTTAAGGTAATTAATTACTTCTAACACAGACGAGAAAACTTTAATACTTTAACCATTGAGGATATATATATATATCTATAAATATACGTATCTATATATATCTACAGAGACATTAGACAGAACAACTGCTGAGTCAGCAGTGCAGTGGAAATGTGGAATAACACAAAGATTCAATGTAAATAAGTGGTTGTTATGGATCCTGTGTGTGTGTCTGTGGGTGGGGGGGTGGGGGGGGGGTTACATTATATAAAGTCATGATGAAGTAAAGTTGCTACGTCGGTTGGTGACAGTTTATGGCTTATAGATATAGATAGATAGTTGGAAAATCAACTAGATGTGCAGGTGAATCTGATCTGAGGGTGTCCTGTGATGGACTGGAGCCCTGTCCAGGGTCTACCCCCACAACACACCCATTGAGAGCTGGAGATAGAACCCCCCACCCTGAAAACAGGAAGAAGCAAATCAGAAAATGGATGCATGATCTGAGGGTCACATGATCAACATTAAACAATGTGGTGAGTGAACCCACAACCTTGTTCCAATAAGACATGCTAACAACAACAGCTAAATGCAACCTCATGGAAAAATGATCATAAGTGTTTTTAATAAAACATATTTTCTCTCCAAACAGGCTGCAGTGGTTCATCCTTTCATGTAATCTGATTACTTTCTCTATAAAAGTGAGTGTGATCCACTCTGTTAGTTAATTACATTTAGTCAATTATTGGTATTGATTCTATTAGCAGAGCAGCGATGAAATGCTGACTCAGGGCCAATGACTTTGGCGTCTCCAGTCAATCCATCACATTCTAATATTTCCTCGCTGGCAGTCTGCAGGCGGCTGCCGCTACGCTCTCAGTCTTTGGATCAAAAACGCTGAGCTCGACTAAACCCAGCCAGCCCTGGGGCTTATTTAGCACTTCATTGACTTAGCAACAAATAGCTGCATGTTAGCGCTTCACTAGTAGAGTACACTACAGTAATACAGCTAAACATCATTCTCTCTCTTTAATGTTTGTTTGATTTTAAAAACATTTAAACTGGGGTTAAAATGAAGTACGGCAAAAAAATGACACCTAAAGTTCGGAGGTAAGGAATTTCTTTGTTTTGTTTTTTAAGATTAGACTATCATAAGACCCTAAAAACTAGTTCAAATATGATGACAACACATTAAACTAAACATTTAGTAAACACCCACATTTCAAAGGTAAGGTATAAAAATTAACCAAAATGTGGAAATCACACAAAATTTGGAGCCTAACCTAGTAATAATAGTAGTAATAATGTTAGTAATAATAGTAGTAGTAATAGTAATAATAGTAGTAATAATAGTGGTAATAGTAATAGTAGTAATAATAGTGGTAATAGTAATAGTAGTAATAATAATAGTAGTCGTAATAGTAATAATAGTAGTAATAGTAGTAGTAATATTAGTAATGATAGTAGTAGTAGTAGTGATAATAGTAGTAGTAATAATAGTAGTAATAATGTTAGTAATAATAGTAGTAATAATAGTGGTAATAGTAATAGTAGTCGTAATAGTAATAATAGTAGTAATAGTAGTAGTAATAGTAGTAATAATAGTAGTAGTAATATTAGTAATGATAGTAGTAGTAGTAGTGATAATAGTAGTAGTAATAATAGTAGTAATAATGTTAGTAATAATAGTAGTAATAATAGTGGTAATAGTAATAGTAGTCGTAATAGTAATAATAGTAGTAATAGTAGTAGTAATAGTAGTAATAATAGTAGTAGTAATATTAGTAATGATAGTAGTAGTAGTAGTGATAATAGTAGTAGTAATAATAGTAGTAATAATAGTAGTAGTAATAGTAGTAGTAATAGTAGTAATAATGTTAGTAATAATAGTAGTAGAAATAGTAGTAATAATAGTAGTAATAATAGTGGTAATAATAATAGTAGTCGTAATAGTAATAATAGTAGTAATAGTAGTAGTAATAGTAGTAATAATAGTAGTAGTAATATTAGTAATGATAGTAGTAGTAGTAGTGATAATAATAGTAGTAATAATAGTAGTAATAATAGTAGTAGTAATAGTAGTAATAATAGTAGTAATAATAGTGGTAATAGTAAGAGTAGTAATAATAGTAGTAATAATAGTAGTAATAATAGTAGTAGTAATAATAGTAGTAGTAATAGTAGTAGTAGTAATAGTAATAATAGTAGTAGTAATAATAGTAGTAGTAATAGTAGTAGTAGTAATAGTAATAATAGTAGTAGTAATAATAGTAGTAGTAATAATAGTAGTAGTAATAGTAGTAGTAATAATAGTAGTAGTAATAGTAGTAGTAGTAATAGTAATAATAGTAGTAGTAATAATAGTAGTAGTAATAGAATAATAGTAGTAGTAATAGTAATAATAGTAGTAGTAATAATAGTAGTAGTAATAGAATAATAGTAGTAGTAATAGTAATAATAGTAGTAGTAATAATAGTAGTAGTAATAATAGTAGTAATAATAGTAGTAGTAATAGTAGTAGTAGTAATAGTAATAATAGTAGTAGTAATAATAGTAGTAGTAATAGAATAATAGTAGTAGTAATAGTAATAATAGTAGTAGTAATAGTAGTAATAATAGTAGTAGTGATAGTAATAATAGTAGTAATAATAGTAGTAATAATAGTAGTAATAATAGTAGTAGTAATAGTAGTAGTAATAGTAGTAATAATAGTAGTAGTAATAATAGTAGTAATAATAGTAGTAGTAATAGTAGTAATAATAGTAGTAATAATAGTAGTAGTAATAGTAGTAATAATAGTAGTAATAATAGTAGTAGTGATAATAATAGTAGTAGTAATAGTAGTAATAATAGTAGTAATAATAGTAGTAGTAATAGTAGTAATAATAGTAGTAATAATAGTAGTAGTGATAATAATAGTAGTAGTAATAGTAGTAATAATAGTAGTAATAATAGTAGTAGTAATAGTAGTAATAATAGTAGTAATAATAGTAGTAGTGATAATAATAGTAGTAGTAATAGGGTTAGTACTGCAGTTGTAAATATTGGTGTTATTCATGTTGATTGATGTTAATTTTCACAATAAATATAATAACGGACATGATTTATATATAGTTTTATCACCACTAAAACAGTCCCAAAGCGCTTTACATATCAGCTCATTCACCCAATCACTCACACATATATTTTAATAATAATAATAATTTCTCACTTGTTTAGTTATTAACTGACCATCACCCTAACCTCCCTGAGCTGAACTCTATATTACGTCTATAGTTCTTTTAGTTTTGCCTGCATTTAAAGCTGGGGTATGTAGAATGGTGAGGTGCTCCATGTGCACACTGAGGAACTCTTAGTGACTGTTTTCTCCATAGAGACTAGTAACAAATGTAGGAACTTTATTTTGTGCTATTGGAGAGTTTTCTGATGTTTTAGAGACATGACAACACTGAGCTCACTCACTGCTGTGACGACAGTAAGAGTCACAGCTGATCCTCAAACACAAGCAGCTGATTCCATTCACACTGCAGATGAAATGTGTCTGTTCTCTGTTTCCACTTTAGATCATTTTTAATAAGCTATTTATTCTCACTGTCTCTCTCACTCGGGCGGACTGAGCACAGACTGAAAGCGTTCCTCCTCAACACGTTTGTGCCTTTATTCTGTTGCTTCTCCTTCTCGCTCTTCCTTTTTCTTCTTGCGTTGCCGTGTAAATGTTGTGATAAAAGCCACGTTAGAGATTTCAGCTGGAATATGAAGTCAGGAGACTGTCCCTACTCTCAGATCGGAAACACTCATTGACTTTTGACGAGCAGCTCGAGCAGCCAATAGTAACGCTTAAAACAACTCATGGGACCACCCTGTTGGTAGAAAGATCTCTGATTGGCTGAAGACCAGCGTCACGCTCCTGTATTTCTAAAGCTCAAAGGAACAGGAAGTGATCACTGCTCACCTCAGTCACAGCGAAGCTTCGTTTCCCACAGGGAACCACTTTGTACCATTTATCATGGAGCGTGTCCATGAACCCATCTGATTTATACTGGCTCACCAGCTCTGAGATGTTGGACGTTAACGCAGAGTTCTGAGGAAGACCGATACCGTAACCTGGAAACACACACGCACATAGTTTAGTGACTTCCTGTCTGAGCAGGAAACAGAAACACTAACATAATATCAGAATAAATGGTCGTGCAGAGGGAGGAGCATGAACTAAACACAATCACTGATTGGTTGATTGGTCAGCAGAAAAAACACTAACGTGTTAATATTTGTGTGAACATGTTGTACACAGCACATGTTTTATGTTTTTATTGCATGTCTGTAGTTATTTTGTGTATTTTCAGTGACTTTTGTGTTTTTGTCGTTTTACATGATTCTCAAACCATTTTATGAGTTTTTAGAATAATTTCATCTATTTGTATTTAATAATCATGTTTGTGAGGTTTCTCTACAGAAGCTTTTTATTTACATTCTTCTCCTTTAAATCAGAGCAGATCTAATTTTTAATAGATGTTAATATCACATCTTTCAGTCCATTTTAAGTGTTTGATCATTTCTAACATTCAGTAGATGATGATGTCAGTAAACCATGAGTCTGTGTTTTCATTTAAAATGTCATGTTTTTAATCCTCCACAGGGTCGTGAACTCTATCGTGGACTAAACTCAACATAACACCAGCCTGTCACATGTTCACTTTATTTAACTCTCAGACATTCATACATTATTCATTTATAGTCATATCTCAGTTCAAAGTGTGAGAGAACATAATATAATATAATATGAGTATATTTGGCTACAGTCGTGATGATGGAAATATTAAAGCTCTGTTTAATAATTAATCTATAGCCAATAGTGATGAGAACAGCATTGTTTTCTCATGATGGACACTTTTAATCTGCTGAGTCATTGCATGTCATTTCAACACAGGACGTCCCACTAACACTAACCCATCCCACTCATTATGCTGAACTAAAAACATCATGTGTTTAACTCTCTTACTGGCATTTTAATGAGAAACACATTTCTGTTTATTTTGGAAAAATAAAACTACCAAACATTAGTTGATTGAACATATATCATTAATACAACATATTGATTGATCTTGAAACTGTGAAATACAACTCACTACAGCGTTAATGAGAGGATGAATTATAATCTTTAAACACAGTCTTTTTTATATTTCATTTTCATTTGGTCAAAGCTGAGAATCCACTTTAACACAGTACATGGTGGTAAAGGACATTAAAGTGTTGCTAGCATGTTTAGCTAGCACAAAGCTATGTAGCTCTGGTCATATTTGTTCTTTTATGATGATATATTTTCTGTCACCACTAGAGGGCAGTCTGACTCTGACATTAGTATCAATGCATGGAGGCTCCTGACTGCTGCTAGATATTTACATTATATTGCACAATGTCATGCCCCCCCCCCCCGACAATCTGAGTATCCCTGGGGGTAAAAACTAAATAATGAATGTTCTGACCTTCTATTGCAAAGGGCTTCCCCACAGTGAGGGTCTTACAGTCTGCGTCTATAGACACTTCATAGTCCAGTAGAGCTTTATCCATGATGAACGCATCCAGTCTCTGAGGATCAGCTCTAAACACACAACAGGAACAAAGTCACCACAACATGTTACATGTGAAGCACTATTTAATGTAGTTTGAAACACAAATAACTGCTGCACTTTTCTATCAATGCTCTGAATTTGTGATGAATCAGTGACTCTGTCCTTATTTCATCCTACGTTACATAACAGGTGTTGAGTTCTAGTCCCAAAGGGCTGAGCTCAGTGAAAAGCTTTTAAAGTTGTTAAAGATGAAGTCCGTAAACTTTAACTTTACACAGAAACACGTCCGTCACATATAAATACATCTATGGTTGGTATTGTTGTCAGATTTATATTATATTATTAATAAGACAAACTGATCTTTTCTTTGTATCAGAATTAATCAGTGATGGAAAAACTCAAAACTATCCTTTAGATTTTTATCTGATTAGTGTAAATAAAGGTTCAAACTGTATAAATCAGAATCAGAATCTCTTTATTGATCAAATAGCTTTTGTTACAGCTTCAGAAAAAAAAATCACAAATAAAAGAATAAAAAATGTGAACAAAGACAAAAGAAAGAATAAACAATAAATAAGTGTATAATTAAGTAAAATACTGTTAAAAATAGGGATCAGAAACACACACATTACAGTAGTAGAAAATAAAATAGAATGAGGACTAATAATAATAATAATAATAATAATAATAATAATAATAATAATAATAATAATAAAGGTTCTAAAGGTGCTGAAGGTTCCTCTGTGACTGACCAGCACATCATGGAGTGGGTGGGACTCATTGACCAAGATGGTCTCCACCTTAGACAGGCTCCTCCTCTCTGAGAGTCCAGTTTAATCCATGTCACTGACCTTGTGGATGAGTCTGTAGGTGTCTGTGACCCTCAGTCTGTTCCTCCAGCAAACAACAGCGTAGATGATCACACTCACCACCACTGACTCATTAAACATCTTCAGTGTTTTCCTGCAGATGTTGAAGGACCTCAGCTTTGGTCCTTCCTGTAGAGGGAGTCAGTGTTCCTCCTCCAGTCCTGTTTATTATCAATCACCACTCCCAGGTATTTGTTCTCCTCCACATTGTCCACACTGACCTCCTGGATGGAGACAGGTCTGACTGACCTCCTGGTTCTCCTCAGGTCCACAATCAGCTCCTTGGTCTTTGTCACATTGAGCTGTAGATGGTTCAGCTCACTCCATGTGACAAAGCTGTCCACAGCAGCCCTGTAGTCCACCTCATCCCCCTCCCTGATACATCCAACCACTGCAGAGTCATCAGAGAACTTCTGGAGATGACAGGTGTCAGTGCAATAGATGAAGTCCATGGTGTAGGTGGTGAAGAGGAAGGAGATAGGACAGTCCCTTGAGGGGCCACGCCCCGGTGTTGCTGACCACTTTGTCAGACACACAGTGTCTCAGACGTACATACTGTGGTCTGCCAGTTAAGTAGTCCACAATCCAGGACACAATGGAGGAGTCCACCTGCATCTCTGTCAGCTTCTCACCCAGTAGAACCAGACGGATGGTGTCCTTCTTGCTTCTCTCAACGAGGACAGTCGCACTCTCTGTTTCTCCCTCCCTTCCTTTCTTATCTCTCCCAGCTGCTGCTTTGTCTGGTCTTGTGAGCCTAACAACAGTCTCTCTCTGTAACTCATCCAAAACCGGAATAATGGAATTAATTAGTTGGTCTCTCAGTGCTATCGATCAGATTTTTTCGACAAAAAGAACCGGGGGTGGTGAACCCGCATGTCCAAGCGGGACGTTTGCGGCTGGATACACACTTGACCCTTGGAACAAGTGGCGAGTTGTGTGTCTGTCCATCCTTTCCGTGGAAGACGTGGAGGACATCTACATGATTGGAATAATGATAGTAGGCATGCTGCTGATCGGAGCTGGTGGTGGAAAAGCTGCCAGTGATTTCTGAAGGATGTAGCAGGGCTCTGAACACTCAGACTCATGTGTTGATCGATATCATAAGCAAGCAAGAGCTGCTTTTGGATCGTCTACGCGTTATGGATAACAACTGGGAGAAGTTCGAGACCCGGCTTGGAAGTGGAAACTAGGCCATTCATTGGATTACAGCAGAGAGACCCAGGACAGAAGGCTATTGGAAATTAACATAGCCTGTATCAAATCACATTGTTTATCTCCCTTTCGGCTCCCCAGCTAGCCAAGGCTAAAGCCAAGGCTAAAGCCAAGGCTAAAGCCAAGGCTAAAGCCAAGGTTGTCTCAATTCTTATCACCAGGAAGTTTCTGCAGACGGCGGCTCTTACCCCCACTCCCTCCCCCCGCTCCTTCCCTACATTCCTCCTGGAACTGTTGATGCTGAACTTTTCCACACGTCATCTGGTTGTCAGTAACGCAGCTACAGGTCTTCAAATTCAAATGCCTCGTCGGCCATCTTTCCCCACCTCCCATCCACAGCTGCATGGAGGCGTGGTTGCAGCGCCGACTGGCAGCACGCCCATGTCCCCAAATAGCTGGAATCCTGCTGTTCTTCCCACCTGACCCCCTCCCCCAGCCAACCTCCCACCCAACCCTTCCTACATGCCTTGTCTCGAGTTGTTTGACTGTGTCATGCTTACATTTATGTTTGCAGAGGCGGTTTTTTTCCTGGTTTCACACTGTTTTCTCTGTTTAGGGAAATCAGTTTCAAACTGGCAGTTTTTTTTTCCCCTCACCCCTCCTCTCCTCCTGTTATTGATCCCTTTTTTTCATCTAAATATGTGGGCGCCACAAATGGCTGCTCCGGTGTGTTGATGTGTCTCCTCTCACTGCAACTACCAAGTCAAATTCCTCGTATTGTTCTAAACTGTACCTGGTCAATAAAGCTGATCCTGATTCTGATTCTGATTCTGATTAAAGAACATGACTCTCACAGTGCTCACCACCACGTCCAGGTGAGAGGAGACATGGTTGAACATGAAGGTGATGGTGTCCTCAACTCCAACCTTGGGCTGGTAGGCAGACTGTAGTAGGTCCAGGTGTGGTCTGATAGATGGTCAGAGCTGCACCAGGATAAGTCTCTCCAGGGTCTTCATGATGTGGGAGGTCAACACAACCAGTCTGTAATCCTTGGAGCTGCTGGGACGTGATGTCTTTGGAACAGGAACCAGGCAGAAGGTCTTCCACAGCACAGGGACCCTCTGCAGACTCAGGCTCATGGTGAAGATGTGCTGGAATATTCCACAGAGCTGTGAAACACAAACCTTCAGTACTCTGGGACAGACTCCATCAGGTCCTGCAGCTTTTCCAGCGTGAAGTTTCACCAGTTGTCTTTTCACCTGGTCAGCTGTGATGTTTATTGTGGAGAGAGCAGGCAGTGTGTGTGTGTGTGTGTGTGTGGGGGGGTGGGGGGTGTGTCAGTACAGTCTAAAGGTGTGTGGGTGTTCAGGGAGCCAGAGGAGGAGATGAGATGATGGTTCACACAGAGGTGTGAAAGGTTAAGAGGAGGAGGATGATTGTGTTTGAGTGCAGACAGCAGAGGTGTGACTAGGGGTGACAGTAGGGGGTCCAGTAGACACAGTATCAAATCTGTTGAAGAACAGATTTAGTTTGTTGGTCTGGTCCACACCACCGTCCAACCTTCTGATAGTGGTTGACTTAAAACCAGTGATGGTCCTCATCCCTTTCCAGATCTCTCTGGTGAAGTTTCTTCTCCAGCTTCCTGCCATACTCCACCTTAGCCTCTCTGATTGTCCCTTTAAGCCCCCCCCCCCCCCCCCCCTGTATTTATCTCACCTCCTCCCTATCACCATCTCTGAAAGTCCTCTTCTTATTGTTCAGGATGGCTTTGATGTCCTCTGTTACCCAGGGCTTATTGTTAGGGGAACATTTCACAGTCTGGGACAGTGGTGTCCACACAGAAGTTCATATCATTTGTGATGCATTCTGTGAGGTTATCAATATCTTCTCCATGTGATTCACAGACTACATCCCAGTTTGTAGCCTCACAACATCCTCTCAGCGTCTCAAACACCTCCTCTGACCATCTCCTCACTGTCCTCGTGGTCGTAGGCTGGCGTATCACCAGGAGCAGATACCAGGGGCTGAGATGAATGAGGTTGCGGTCTGACCGACCCAGCGGGGGGAAAGGGGAGGAGCCATATGAATCAGTAACATTAGCATACAGTAGGTCTAGCGTCTTCTCCTCTGTGGTAGGCCAGGTCACATATTTAGTGAAACCAAAGTCTTGTTGAGATGAACGTGATCTCCTGAGATGGTGATGAATGGGTGTAACCAGGCTATGGCTGAGTGAATGATGTCACAGGATGATGTTGGGTTAGCAGCAGGAGGAACGTAAACAATCACCATTAAAACATGAGAAAACTCACGTGGCAGATAATATGCAAACAGTTCAATGTCCAGGCAACAGATGTGCTCTTTGATGGTGATGTGTGCTGTGTTACCACTGGTTGTTTACAAAAACAGCAAGACCCCGCCTTTCTTCTTGCTGCTCTGCTCCCGGTGCACTTCCTGTCCGCCCGAACAGTCTGAAAGCCCTCGATGGAAACGTTGTCGTCAGGAATATCCTGGTGCAGCCATGACTCCATAAAACATATTAAACTGTACTCCTGATGTTCCCTCTGACTCTGGACTAGTGCCATAAGCTCTTCCATCTTGTTTGCCAGTGACCTCACGTTGCCCATGGTAACCGAGGAGATACTCGGTTTAAAACGTTTTTTCTCCATAGGCCTCCGCTGTTTCAATCTGGCTTTGTTAGTTGTCTATTACCTCGTCTGCAGCCTCTATGAGTCCTTCTCCAGATGTTTGAGGATATTCTCTGATCTGGTCTACGTACCAGCCTCATCAGCTGATCTCTGGTGTAAACAATGTGAGCGTGTTGTTGCACTTGGCGAAGTCTGTTGGAGGGAAGTAGCGCGTCCATATCATCAAACTAAAACTATTAAAGTGTAGATAAACAAATCAATATAAGGAAGTAACTGAAGAAAAACCACTTCAAACAAGTTGAAAAAGTATCAAAAAAAGCAGGAGTGGCTGTAACAGGCAGCATGGACTAAAATAAAAGTCTCAGAGAGTGGGGACCCTCCAAAATAAAAGTCTCAGAGAATGGGGACCCTCCAAAACAAAAGTCTCAGAGAATGGGGACCCTCCAAAATAAAAGTCTCAGAGAGTGGGGACCCTCCAAAATAAAAGTCCCAGAGAGTGGGGACCCTCCAAAAATAAAAGTCCCAGAGAGTGGGGACCCTCCAAAATGAAGGTTCCAGAGAGTGGGGACCCTCCAAAAACCCCTGACCTTTGATCAGAAAATATTCCTAGTTTCTTGAAGGCATCTGAGGACCTCCTCCTGGTGTCTCACGACTAGGGTTGGGCATCGTTTGGATTTTAACAATTCTGATTCTGATTCTGATTCTGATTCTCTGAGTTGTTCAGGTTTAACAGGTCACAGATTTCACAGGATAATTTTTTCATTTGAAAAAGCCTTTAAACAGGTTATTTTTATTAATTCACTTAGTTGATACAGTTTAATTTGGTTGCTATAATGTAACTAGAATATTTAATCACAAAGGTTTCCAACTGTAACTGTAAAAGTGAAACTTGCTGAAATAAAACTACAAACAAGTTGTCATCAGTGTAAAAAACATAGATCTACAGGTAGATGTGAAACTAAATAAAACAAACTCAAACCCTGGAACAGTCATGTGACAAATCAATCAACAGTTTTATTTGAGAAAGATTATTATTATTCTGGATACAGTGGAAACAGTAACTATAAAATAAACATGTTATATTTTGAACCTGTTTGTATTGTAGGGAACATATTATATACATAAATGTAATTGGAGTCTAAAGACACAAAAATGTGATCACTTTAAAAAGAATATTAGACCTCTTTATATAGATTATGACAAAAGAACAGTGGAAACTTTAGACATTTTTCAAGTACCCCAAGTATTTGTATGTGTAAATTGTATGACTGTAAATAATTTATATGTTTTAAAGAAACAGTTAAATGTGTGGATTGTTTATATTGTAATAGTTGTATGGAGTGCACGTATCAATAACAAAATAAAATAAAAGGCAGCAGCCACTCCCCCGCTACAGAAAGACAGCAGCAGCAGAGGACTGTCCTACACTTCCTTATTTTGCGGGGATACATTAAATCTGTTAACTTCTAGAATATGTCTACATTCTGAATGAACTCATCCTTTAGTAACTCCATAAATTGATCATTTAAACTGTAGAAGCGATGCTGTTTATGATACGGCAGGAGAAGAAGTGATCAGCGCTCCCTCTCTCCTCTGTCAGTCTATGGTCAGCGGCTACACAAGCCGCGGAAACAAACTCGTGCGGGCATTTAGGAATTGAAAAAAGAATCAAAATTCAAACATCATCTTAACGGTTCCAGAACCAGACGTTGCCCAACCCTGCTCACGACCCCAAATGGGATCCTTACCCCAAGCTTGAGACCCACTGATTTAAAAGACACTCGTCCTTTTAATCAGTTTCACCAGCTTAGTGAGAAAGATGTGTTTCATCCATTTATAATCATTTCATCCACTGTTTCTCTGGATTGTTCACGATCTAAAGGAAGCAGCGAATGTTTGACATGTTTAGGATGACAGGAGGAGAGATTCTAGATACTAGATATATTAAATCACACAACTCCTCTCTGCTCAGATATTATTAAGGCACAAAACAGAAGATATTTAATGTTTAAATGATGTAGCTACATGCTACATGTGCTCTAACGTTTAAATGATGTAGCAACATGCTACATGTGCTCTGTATGCTTTAATGGACACTTTTAGTCTTATACAACATGTGACTGGTCCAACACACACTCAAGGTCACACTTTGGATCTGGTTATCTCTAAAGGTGTTGATATCTCTGCTGTTGATGTAAGAGACTTAGCTCTATCTGATCATTTCTGTGTCTTTTTTGACCTAGAGACTGTAACATCTGTTCCCCCTAGTTATGTGTGTTTAAAGAAAAGGTACATAAATGAAACTGAAATGTGCACAGTTTATGGAAGCCATAGCAATGACACCAACATTGAGTGCTGAACAGTTGATGATCTTCTGGATGAGTTTAATACAAAAGTCTATGATGTCATAGATGTGGTGGCTCCAATCAAAACTAAGAGAAAACCAAACACACAGAAAACACCTTGGAGGAGGACTGAGATAATGCAGAATTTGAAATCTGATTGTAGAAGAGCTGAGCGTAAATGGAGATCAACAAAACTCCAAATTCATCTAGAACTGTACAAAATAAGTCTGCGTAAATTCAATGATGGTTTGTTCAAAGCAAGGCAGCAAAACTTTTCTGAAATTATTACCAAAAATGTCAACAACTCTCACACGTTGTTTTCTGTAATTGAAAAGCTCACAACCCCCCCAGATCAGGGTTAGGGTTAGGGTTAGGGTTAGGGTTAGGGTTAGGGTTAACCCTAGTCCCTGAATTACTGTCAGCTGGAAAATGCAATTAATTTTCTGTATATTTCAATGCAAAAATACATTCAATAACTTCAAACATCAGAACAAACCAGCAAAATCACAAAAAGCTTGAACAGCTTCAACCACTGAGGGAGGAGTCAACTACAATGCTAGAGTTTATTACAGTGAACCCAAAAACAATAGAGGAAACTGTTGTAAAGTCATTTATCACTGATTAGTATCAGATAATTAACTGATCATTCCAATCAGGCACCGTACCAAAATCCCTGAAAGTAGCTGCTGTTAAACCTCTGTTAAAAAAGAGAACACTGGATGCCTCTATACTGGCTAACTATAGACCAATCAGCAACCTTCCATTCATGGCCAAGATCATTGAGAAGGTGGTCTTCAACCAACTGAGTCAATTCTTAACATTCAACAAAATATTTGATAAATTTCAGTCAGGTTTTGGTTCTCATCACAGCACAGAAACTGATCTGATCAAAGTGATCAATGACATAAGGTTGAACACTGATTCAGGAAAAGTATCTGTTCTCATTCTATTGGATCTAAGTCTACATTTGACACTGTAGATCATACTATTTTGTTGCACAGATTGTAAACATGGGTTGGACTAAATGTTAAAGTAATGGTTTAAGTTCTACTTGAGGATCAAAGTTATTTTGTAAACATTGTAAACTTTGAATCTGACAGATTACCAATGTCCTGTGGGGTTCCTCAGGGATCTGTTCTTGGACCTCTTCTGTTTAGCCTTTATATGCTTCCTTTAGGACACATTTTACACAACTGTAAGGTTGATTATCAGAGCTACGCAGATGACACACAACTATATCTATCACTGAACCCAGATGACCATGGTCCCATTGAGGTGTTGTGTGACTGTTTAGAAAAAGTAAACTGATGGATGAGTGAAAACTTCCTTCAACTAAACCATGACAAGATGGAGGTGATTGTCTTTGGTAACAAGGAAAAGAGGACTGCTGTCAGCAAGTATCTGAGTCTGGATCTTTAGAAGATAAAGACCAAGTCAAAAACCTTGGTGTTCTGATTGACTCAGATCTGACATTCAGCATCAGATCAAATCTATCACAAAAACATCTTCTACCACCTAAAGAACATCTCCAGAGTGAAAGGTTTAATGACTCAGAAAGATCAGGAGAAACTGGTCCATGCTTTTATCTCCAGCAGACTGGACTATTGTAATGGTCTTCATCAAACATCTACAGCTGGTTCAGAACGCTGCAGCTCAGGTCTGAACCAGAACAAAGAGGTCAGAACACATTACACTGGCTCCCAGTCAGCCTCAGAGGAGACTGTAAAGTTCTGCTGCTGGTTATAAATGTGTGAATGGGTTTGGTCCAGAATACATCAGTGAGATGTTAGTCAGGTATGAACCCAGCAGGTCTCTGAGATCTATGGACACAGGTCAGATAGTGGAGCCCAGAGCTCACAGTAACCATGGTGATGCTGTGTTTAGTTGTTATGCTGCAAAGAAGTGGAACAAACTGCAGCAGAGCTGAAGTCAGCATCACATGTGAACATTTTTAAATCAAAGTTAAAGGAACTTTTTTTCTATGATTGAGAGAGATTTATGGTCATGTTGATGATGTCATGAGTTTGTTGATGATTTTACTGATGATTTTAATTGATTTTACTGATGATTTTAATTGATTTTACTGATGATTTTAATTGATTTTACTGATGATTTTAATTGATTTTACTTATGATTTTAATTGATTTTTACTGATGATTTTAAATGTTCTTATTGATTTTAAACAATTGAATGTTTTATCATGTAAAGCACATTGAGTTGCCTTGTGCATGAAATGCACTATATGAATAAATTTGCCTTGCCTTGCCTAACGTTTAAATGATGTAGCAACATGCTACATGTGCTCTAACGTTTAAATGACGTAGCTACATGCTACATGAGCTAACATTTAAATGACGTAGCAACATGCTACATGTGATCTAACGTTTGAATGAAGTAGCTACATGCTACATGTGCGCGAACATTTAAATGATGTTGCTACATGCTACATGTGCTCTAAAGTTTAAATGACGTAGCAACCTGCTACATGTGCTCTAAAGTTTAAATGACGTAGCAACATGCTACATGTGCTCTAACGTTTAAATGACGTAGCTACATGCTACATGAGCTAACATTTAAATGACGTAGCAACATGCTACATGTGATCTAACGTTTGAATGAAGTAGCTACATGCTACATGTGCGCGAACATTTAAATGATGTTGCTACATGCTACATGTGCTCTAAAGTTTAAATGACGTAGCAACATGCTACATGTGCTCTAAAGTTTCAATGACGTAGCAACATGCTACATGTGCTCTAAAGTTTAAATGATGTAGCAACATGCTACATGTGCTCTAAAGTTTAAATGATGTAGCAACATGCTACATGTGATCTAACATTTAAATGACTTAGCAACATGCTACATGTGCTCTAAAGTTTAAATGACATAGCAACATGCTACATGTGCTCTAAAGTTTAAATAACATAGCAACATGCTACATGTGCTCTAAAGTTTAAATGACATAGCAACATGCTACATGTGCTCTAAAGTTTAAATGACATAGCAACATGCTACATGTGCTCTAAAGTTTAAATGACTTAGCAACATGCTACATGTGCTCTAAAGTTTAAATGACATAGCAACATGCTACATGTGCTCTAAAGTTTAAATGACGTAGCTACATGCTACATGTGCTCTAAAGTTTAAATGACGTAGCTACATGCTACATGTGCTCTAAAGTTTAAATGACATAGCAACATGCTACATGTGCTCTAAAGTTTAAATGACTTAGCAACATGCTACATGTGCTCTTACTTGAGATTATGAATGCCGTCTGGCGTTGCAGGGACATTAAATCGTCTCATGTACTCGTGCATCTCAGGGAAACTCTTCTTCAGGTAGTCTTCAGCACTGCTTTCTCTGACGGTAGCGAATCTAAACCCCTGAGAGGGATGGTGCAACTGTAGGAAAACAAGACGTTAGCTTCACCTTTAGCCCCTGAGTTACCTCAGACAGCTTTTGTTCTTCTTTTTGATATAACTCACACAATATCACAGTAACTTCACTTCAATCACACACTACTAATGCTCATTATGTGAAGAGGCTTTATCATGTATGACAGACAGGGGCCACATGTGGCCCTCACTTTACTGTTGTGCTGCCCCCCAAAAAACACACAAAATGAGAGAAAAATATATAAAAAGGAAGAATTTACAAAATGACAAAACAATACATAAAAATGACTAAAATAACAAGATTACAACAAAAATACACAAAATGACCCATAACAGACAAATGACAGGAAAATAAACAAAATAAGAGAAAAATATAGAAAATGACGGATAAATTTACAAAACAACAAAGTTACGACAAAAATAAACAATATGACAACAATAATGCATATAATAATGAGAAAAATGAATACTCAAAACAACCACAAAATGACACCAAAAACATGTAAAACGACAACAATAACAGACAAAATGACCATTAAACAATCTTTGTTGTTTCCTGTATTAACGCTTAGATTGGTCAATATTCTAAATGACATGAACGTTAACTACATGGCTGATCATAAACAAACTACTGTCCTAATGTATGAGCTACTGTGTGTTTTTGGTCACATGTTGGGTTTGTAAGTCTGATTAAATGTTTCTGACCATAATGATTGATCTGTAATCATTATATTTAATCAGTTCTATTTGTGTCCAACCTTTGGGTCGTGGATTCCCGACAGCTGTTCGTACGTTTTCTCTCCCACCATCACAGCTGCGAGGTTAGCCGTGTACGTGGACAGACAGAAGAGGCAGAAGATGGCCCAGAGGTTCATGAGCAGACGACCAGTCCAACACTTGGGGGTTTTAATGGCCACCGTCCTCCCAAACAGGATAGCATAGCACACGTTTAGCGCCGAGGAGAAGGAGAAGACGCGCTCACGGTTCCGACCACGTGGAGTGAGACCAAACGGACTGTGCCACTCGTATAGGGTGAGGAAGACCGCGGTCACATGGAGGGAGACGAAGATACCCAGCCACATGGACCAATGGAGGGGCCACATGAAGGCACCAATAGGAGCGGCCGTGTCACGAGTTCGAACCTGGACAAGAAAAGTTGTTAGAAGTTAGACATTAAAACATGGAAAGTATCACAATGGGTAAAATAAAAATAAATGATATTTTGTTATTTCTGATGACGTAGTTCTATATTTATGCAACTGGAGACACATGTGGCCTTCAAAGTAAAAGGCACACATCGGCAGAAAAACACACAACAATCAACAAAAATACATAAAATGACAGCAAAAATAGATAAAAGGATTTATAATCCACTAAACACCAAGTAAAATACTCAAAATGACAACATTAACTAAACAAAATGACGACACAAACCCTTCGTATTACTGCATGTCTGCAGCACCTACTGTAATGAAAGTGTAAATTCATCAATAAATACAAGCATGTTAAAAATGAAAGTTGACATTTCTTATAAAAATTGTAAGAAAGGAAAATGTTGCTGCATCACTAAATCTTTATGGATATTCATTATTTATTGTTATGTGGGTAAATAAATAAATAGACAAATACTTAATGTGCTATGACCAAATGCCAACATCCTGTAAGACTTTAGTATTAGACTTTTATCACATGGGGCGGAGCCATAGACATGATCACATGATCAACATTCATGTTATAGAATAAAAACCAATCAGAGGTTTAACACAGGAAACAACAAAGGAGAGTTTGTTTCTCTGTTTGTTGTTTCAATTGAAAAAAAAATCACTGTTTTTCATTCATTATTAATTTTTCATTATTCTTTTGTACGTTTTTAGAATCATTTTGTGTATTTTCCTTTTCTTTTCTTTTTTTAAAACTCCTTGTCTGCACATGATGTCAAAGGTCAACACTACAAGAAGAGCAGTCATTATGAGACAGCAATGCATGTTTTGTTATTGTAATAAAATAAATTGATTTATTTTATTGCTTAATTGTGACCATCACCAGCCCTCCCTAAGGAAGGGTAAGAAATCTTTTATTAAGTTAAGTAAAGTTAAGCCCAGTATGAGTTTTATCCCACATCCCAAGGCGTACCAGTGCATCGTAGACCAGTATATGTGCAAAAACCGTTACCGCAAACCCAGGAACTGCCCCGGGCCCGCAGATGCAGCCAGGCCAGCGGAAAGAGCGGGGGCCAGGGAGCCCCAGGCCACCCCCCCACGGCCATGCAGCCCCCCAGACGCCCCCAGGATCCCAGGCCGAGAGGCAGCCACCGCCCCCACACACACATCCGAGGAAGCCCCAAGCAGCCGAGCACCCAGCGCATCCTGCCACAGACCCCAACCCCCAACCCCAAGGCCCCCCGCCAGCATCCCGCCCCCCCCTCCCACCACACCCAAGTACCTAACCCCCCGAGGGGAGGCCACAGAGAGCCCCCCGCCCGAGACCCCAGCAGAGGAGCCAAGGCCCACGCCCAGCAGACAGCCAGAGCCGCGCCGAACGGGCAGCTGGCGGGCGCCCGCCGGCAGGCCCAGAGCCAGCAGGGACCAGACCACCGGCCAGAAGGACCCTGAACGGAAGCAGCACCAACAGCAGCGCTCCCAGGGACGATGACCACGCCCATAGTCGCCGAGGGCACCAAGGGGATCCTGCTAGTCGCCCCACCGGCCCCCAGGCGCACCGACTGAGCACCCTAGAGCATGCCAGATCTCCTTTCCTTGATGCCACTGGCGCGATGAGCCCCAGACATGTCTCCCTAAACTAATAATACTAATGACACTAATAACACTAATAATACTAATAACACTAATAACGCTAATAACGCTAATAACACTAATAATACTAATCATACTAATAACACTAATAACGCTAATAACACTAATGACACTAATAATACTAATGACACTAATAATTCTAACAACACTAATAACGCTAATAACACTAATAAAACTAATAACACTAATAACACTAATAAAACTAATAACACCAATAACACTAATAACACTAATAATACTAATGACACTAATAATACTAATGACACTAATAACACTAATGACACTAATAATACTAATGACACTAATAACACTAATAATGCTAATGACACTAATAATACTAATAATACTAATAATACTAATGACACTAATAATACCAATAATACTAATGACACTAATAATACCAATAATACTAATGACACTAATGACACTAATAATACCAATAATACTAATGACACTAATGACACTAATAATACTAATAATACTAATAATACTAATGACACTAATAATACTAATAATACTAATAATTCTAATGACACTAATAATACTAATGACACTAATAATACTAATAATACTAATAATTCTAATGACACTAATAATACTAATGACACTAATAATACTAATGACACTAATAATACTAATAATACTAATAACACTAATAATACTAATGACACTAATAATACTAATAACACTAATAATACTAATAACACTAATAATACTAATGACACTAATAATACTAATGACACTAATAATACCAATAATACTAATGACACTAATAATACCAATAATACTAATAACACTAATAATACTAATGACACTAATAATACTAATGACACTAATAATACCAATAATACTAATGACACTAATAATACCAATAATACTAATGACACTAATAATACTAATGACACTAATAACACTAATAACACTAATAATACTAATAATACTAATAATACTAATGACACTAATAACACTAATAATACTAATAACACTAATAACACTAATAATACTAATAATACTAATAATACTAATAATACTAATGACACTAATAACACTAATAATACTAATAATACTAATAATACTAATAATACTAATGACCCTAATAACACTAATAATACTAATGACACTAATAATACTAATGACACTAATAACACTAATAACACTAATAATACTAATAATACTAATAATACTAATGACACTAATAACACTAATAATACTAATAATACTAATAATACTAATGACACTAATAACACTAATAATACTAATGACACTAATAATACTAATGACACTAATAACACTAATGACACTAATAACACTAATAATACTAATAACACTAATGACACTAATGACACTAATAACACTAATGACACTAATAACACTAATAATACTAATAATACTAATAACACTAATGACACTAATAACACTAATGACACTAATAATACTAATAACACTAATGACACTAATAACACTAATGACACTAATAATACTAATAACACTAATGACACTAATAACACTAATGACACTAATAATACTAATAACACTAATGACACTAATAACACTAATGACACTAATAACACTAATAATACTAATAATACTAATAATACTAATGACACTAATAACACTAATAATACTAATGACACTAATAATACTAATGACACTAATAACACTAATAATACTAATAATACTAATAATACTAATAACACTAATGACACTAATAACACTAATAATACTAATCACAGAGTAGAGTTAAGGTCACTGACAAACAGCTGCATTAATAGAATCTGATAAAAAAAATTGTGACTGACCAGGATTCCCAGGCTGGTGGAGAAGAATGGAGAGGTGAAATCAATAACTTTGCTCCGTGCTGAGTTGATGCTAAAGGAGGTGACGGCCAGGTGGGCAGCCCCACTCAGCAGGTCCCCCACCAATCCCGTCCAGCGGCCGTTCTTCAAGCCTCCATATTTCCCGTCTCCAACGATGTAGAGGTCAAAGGTGAAGCCCATGTCCTCAGCCAGCTTCTCCAGCAGGTCGATGCAGTAACCATAGCAACACTTCTTCAGATGTGTGGGGACGGACCCATTGGATCCCCCAAGGTTCTGGAACAGGCCCTGAAGGGCTGCACTGTCATTGGTCATTGGGTCCAGGCACAGCTGACCAGCGGGACACATCCCGTCTCCGTCCACTTCACGCGTGAACACGAAGGGATGCTCCACCAGGGTCACCACCCGCATGTGCAGCCGGGCGTGGCGCCGCCAGTCTCCGCCCCCTCCAGAACCAGGGTGGTTGGGCCAGGCTCCTTGGTCCATCAGGACACGCCCACTACGCCAACGTCCCAGACGGGTCCATGTGGGCTGGCCCAGAGGGTCCAGTTGTAGAGACCAGATGTAGTGATGGGACTCGGAGACCACACGCTGACTATGAGGGTCTTTGGATATGAAACCACTGAGACCCTCGAAGGAGGTGTTGGAGAGGAACCTGTAGATGAGGAGAAGAAGAAGAGTTAAACTTCACACAACTAACAATAGATATGAGAGAACTTCCTCAGTTCTGTTCCAGAGTTGAACGCCATCTCTCAGTTTAGATACTTCACTGTTTAGGAAACTTCCATGATTTGTATTCTACACCTGCAGTTACTACCCCAGCGCCAGAAACACCCGACACTTTAGTGGGGAAAGAGATGTCTTATTCTGAAGTTCTATTTTTAGAGGTTTTTAGGGTTCCATGACGACAACCTGTGGTTGCAGTGGGTTCGGTATACAGCACGTGCAGCGGTGAAGGCTGACTGCAATGTCTGTTCCGGGCACGATCTTCTCTCGCTAGAAATCCTTTTGAGTTTAATGTAACAGCTGTAAATTATGTTTAAGAAGGGACTGGCTGTGCCAGCTGGCTGCAAAGACTTGTCGACCCTATAGCCTGCAGTGCCAGGTCCACCTCGAACGCCACCAACCGCAACTGCATGTGGGCAGCTACACTTGTTTCCTGCTGGAAGCCATTCCAGAGTGTTAGTGTGGGTGTACTACCTCCAGGTTGGAGCCGTGATGGAAAACAACCTTGTTGAGGCTCTGTTCCTTGAACAAGGCAATGCTTGATCTGACCTGTGGTGGATATACGGCGACCTGCGTCTACGTCACTTTCTCCCTGAGAATTGGCATGGCAGCTGAACACTCAGTTTATTTGTGGCACCCTTTAAGATATTGAGACTCTAGTAGGAACAGTTGAGACTGTTGTGCCTTCTTTTTCTCGCACCTGCAGGTCTGCTCTTCATGGTTCCTTTGATAGCAAGGTTTACTTTGATACAATTGGAGTTCCACTTGGGGTACCTGATGAATTCAGCGGGGATGATGATGATCTTTCTCACTGTTAGATTAACTATTTATTCTTTTATAATAATACATCTCTTGTGTTCAGGTGATGTTTCCTTCGTTCTCTGGCTAATCTATGACTCAGACCATGGTTCTAAATCAGTGGTTCCATCTGACACTGAGCTCAGAGACCACTGTAGGACCTCAGACCAGAGGTTTAGAAGTGAACAGAGAAAGGAAGAGGAGGAGGATGATGGAGTGTTTCTGAGACTCTGTTAGAACTCATTCTGTTCTGTTTGAAGTGAGTTAAAGTCTGTGTTATTAGATTAAGTTAATAATCACTTCTAATTGGTGGGACTACCTGAAAAATCTGAAGATAAAGCCATGTGTGGATTTCTGGAGAAATGGCTTACAGATGCACTCGGTGCTTGATTTACTTCATCCCCCATCATCGAGAGAGTGCACAGGATTGGGCTGTTTAGCCCTAACGCCAAGGGTAGTGATCATAAAGTTCCTGAACTACCGAGATCGTGAAACCGCCATGACCGCTGCCAGAAGACAGATGGAGATTTTCAATGAGGGCCATCGGCTCAGCCTTGTTTCCTGACCTGTCGCCAGAGACCCGCCGCTTGCAGCGTCGCTTCGATTGAGATGAAAGCCAAGCTGGGCGCTCTGAATGTCCACTATGGGATGGTATACCCGGCCCAGCTGATCATCACGCAAAAACGTGTATCATTTTCAGGTCAGATGAAGAGGCTGAAGATTACAACCAGCTGACAATGATGGAGATTGAGTTCAGAAACTGCCTTTTTTTTCTTTCTTTCTCTGTGAGGAGCAGACGTCACTGTGAATCTAGAGCCGGAGGGTTAGGGTTAGTTCTAATAGACTTATAAGTACTGTAAGTGACTGGCATATCTGTAAAAATAAAAAATGGTAAAGAGAGGGGGAAGGGAAGGGGGGAGAGGAAGAAAGAAAGGAAGAAAGGGAGAGGGAAAGAAAAGAAGGTACATATTTTACGATATACATTTTATTTCATTGCTATTTCCTGCTTTTACATCGGAGACACATTTAATTTTATATATATAAATTGTTTATTTATTTATTTATTTTTTGTTTGGTCAAAGTACTCCTGTTAAGGGGTTCTGGTATGGGCGGCTGGTTTGGAATGTAAGTGGCCTAAAAAAATTGGGCTATAGTTACACGATACCCACGGTGCCAAATTGTAACGGTTCCTACTATACTAGAAATTCTACACAGCAGTACTACGGTGGATTACGATACTACCGGTACCTGTTTCCTCTACATAGCGGTTGCCTCTACTCTCCTCTCGGCTTCTCACTGCACAGTCTACGCTCACTGCAAGCTACTTACTTGAAAACACACCGACATGGCAACCAAACTCCACAGCTGCTGAATGATTGGCTGTTTGCCTGTTTCAGGTGACGTACGGAGATATGATAGGCTGTTTCCGCACGTTGGCTCCGCAGAACGAGTTCCATGAAGACAGCTCCGCTTCGACAGAAACTCGCTTCAAAACAAACAACAAGCTAAAGTTCTGTCACACATGGAAGCATGCACGGCTTACAGTCACAAACACGAGACAACACATGGCAGAAGCACTGGGCCTGAGTGGTGAGTCTGCCGCGGCAGCGTCGTCGTCAGTGGCGTCACTAATTTTACTCAAAAAACCAAACTCCAAAAGTCCCATTTGGAACTATTTTGGCTTTAAACGAGGCAGAGATGGTAAAGCAATAGGAGATCTACTGTGCAGGCGCTGTCACCAGTAGTTATAGGAGCCAAAGGAGGAACTCAGCGCGATCTTTTTTGTAAATATATATATATATATATATATATATATATATATATATATATATACAGAGAATATTAACAATGTTCAAATTATATACATACAAAGGAGGATCACATCCAATCTCATAAAACACCAGTGACGTCATCCAGAATATACACATATATAGTTTTCACAGTGAATCAGTTCCTGTTTATTGTATTTTATCCTCTATGGTTTATTATGTTGTAGAAGAAACATTATTGTCAAATAGTTTTATTTTTTTAAAGACTAGATTTGTTATCCTACGTTAATTATTTATATTAGTTAAACATAAATTAATGTACAAAGGAAAGTGAATGATTTTTTTAATTTCAACCATATAAATTCTAACTTCATTTCTAAGTTTTTTTTATTGCTTTTATGCTTTTGTTCATGTACTGTTATCATGCACCAAACAACACTATAAGTAATTAATAAGTATTTCTAACTTGTACAAATACATTGCAGTTCATAAAGTGATATTACCTGGAACCGTGAGGACTGCTGTCAGCAAGTATCTGAGTCTGGATCTTTAGAAGATAAAGACCAAGTGTTCTGATTGACTCAGATCTTACATTCAGCATCAGATCAAATCTATCACAAAAACATCTTCTACCACCTAAAGAACATCTCCAGAGTGAAAGGTTTAATGACTCAGAAAGATCAGGAGAAACTGGTCCATGCTTTTATCTCCAGCAGACTGGACTATTGTAATGGTCTTCATCAAACATCTACAGCTGGTTCAGAACGCTGCAGCTCAGGTCTGAACCAGAACAAAGAGGTCAGAACACATTAGTCCAGTTTTAAAGTCTTTACACTGGCTCCCATGGTCATGTTGATGATGTCATGTGTTTGTTGATGATTTTAATTGATTTTACTGATGATTTTAAATGTTCTTATTGATTTTAAACAATTGAATGTTTTATCATGTAAAGCACTGAGTATGAAATGCACTATACAAATAAATTTGCCTTGCCTGCCTTGCCTTTGTCTGGTATAGTATCATGGTTACTCATTTTGGTATTGTGACAACTCTATATTGGGCAGAATAAAGCAGATGAAGACCACAATATGCTTTTAACAAGAAACACATTTGCTGGAGAAAGATATTAATCGAGTAAGGTCCAGATGGTCTGTTTATTTGCTCTTATGGGATGATCATGCTTCCTACCAACATCTGTTCTTCTCAGTTCTACTATTTTTCCGTAATAAAACAGTCACCGCAAACAGTTCCAGATTTCATGAATCGCATTGCATCCCATTTCCTCCTCCCATATTTTTGCTCCCTCTGGGAGATCCGCCTACTATGCATATTCATCAGAAGGAAATGCGATAAATGGAATGAGGGCTCATCGTGAAGTGCTGAAGACGTGCAGCCCTGATTCCCTGGGCTTTGTACTCCTTATTAGTGCGTGGAAAGACGTTTGCTCACGTTTTAATACCCGTAAACTGTTTGTGAATCTGCACCTCAGTGTCTAAAGTTACTCAGTGTTAACTCAACTCATTCTGGGTCTTTGAAGAAAATTCTCAGCAGATAAAGGTCGAGCTGATCTTGGGACGCAGCGACATGTGACGAAACACTGTTTAATAATAATAATAATAATAACAATAGAGATTAGAGTGAAGCTACTGCTTTGCATTCACTGAGACATGACACACCTCCACATGTATACATGGATTAATACTGACTGAGTCAGAGTGGGACTAGATGTAACACGATATTAACACATTACACAATGTATCGTTGGTGGTGGTGGTATGTACGGACTTCAATGGACTGCTGAAGGACTCCCACCAAAAAGCCTTTCTATCCTCAGGGTTTGTGTGCCTTCAACAGTCCCATGATTTGCTCTATAACTTCAGCCAGAGCGTGTCAGCGCACTGTTTAAGGGAGAGCTCTTTTTCTCTGCTTCATTGGCCATCGTTACATGATGTTTTTTTTAATTCGGAATTAGTTATTCCAAAAAAATAATTCGGAATTAATGTCTTCTGCTACGTGTTTACATGGAAATAGTAATTCTGATTTGATGATTACATGGAAAACAAGTTTATTTGGCTTTATTTAATTCTGCTTTAGGTCTGGGGGTTGGGAAGGGTTCTGATTGGACAGGGGGTGAACATGACGTATCATGTATACCAGGAAAAAATACATAAACTTTCTCTTTTCAGCTACAACATAAAAGACCACATGAGACCTTTATTTTAATTGCAGTTTTGAAGCAGCAGCTCGACAATAACACACAGTTTGACTTTGCTCTCCGGAGCAGGAGAGAACTCAAGTAGCAGAGAAAGGAGATAGAAGACGTACTTTGGTCAATCAAAGCCAACAGTTAATGGAACAGCTGCTTTACCTCCACTGTACAGGACGTAGAGTGAAAAATAAACTTTATAATGAGCCGCGCCTCATTAGTGAAGCTCTGGTGAAGTCATTCTGTTTGCTGTGTGTGTGTGTTTGTTTAATAAGTCCATGTGTCCATGTGAATGTCCACGTTTATCCTTCCGTCCATCCACTCTTTTCATTACATCTATGTCTTTTAAGGCTCTTATTAAATAAATAGTCTTGGCTCTAGTCCGGACGGACGTCTGGGATTATGTCATCACCAGCGTGTCATCGCGGCAAGTCGTGCATAAGCAAAACGACTGGAAGTAATTTTTTTTTTCTTTTTTTTTGTCTGCACATGCTGTCAAAGGTCTACACTACAAGAAGTTTAATCTTTTTTAGACAGCAATGCATTTTATTTATTTATTTTTTGTTATTGCAATTAAATAAATTCCATTATTTTATTGCATAATTGTGACCATCACCAGCCCTCCCTAAGGAAGGGTAAGAAACACTTTATTAAAGGGAGAATATAAAAAGAGAGAGCAGTGTTACACCTGGGTGAGGGGGTGGGGGGGAGGTGGAGGGGAAAGAGAGCAGGGAGGAGCAATTCAAGGTAGAACAATGGAAGGGTGGGGAAGAGTTGATTACTGTAAAGTGAGATGTGAAGTTGTAGACGTGAGGTTTAACTATATTGGTGGTGGCTGTGGACAGAGGGAAGGAGTGAGTGGTAATACCTGAAACAGGTATTTGGGATCAACGTATCTAAAGTTAAGCCCACTACAAGTTTTATCCCACAGTCCAAGGCATGCTAGTGCATCGTAGACCGATGTATGTGCAAGATACTGCCACTGTAAACCCAACCGCTGCCCCGGACTCGAGGACGCAGCCAGAATAGCAGAAAGAGCGGGGGCCAGAGAGAGGTTACTGGCACTGAGAGACAATGCTAAGACTGGTTTACGCCATCTGATTCCACCAGAGCTAAGGCGGATCTACCGGGGATGCCGTGCCGGTCGTAAACTCAAAGCTAAAATCAAGGCTAGAATTGCCAATTGGAGGATTTTTGAACCACCTATTCCTTCTGTTGTCATGGGGAATGTCAATGCTTTGTCTAATAAAATGGATAAACAATGCGCTGTTCGGGAGTCAACCAAGCTACAGAAAAAGCAGCCTGCTTATTTTCACGGAGACGTGGCTAACCAGCTACATACCGGACACTAATGTTGACCTGCCTGGCTTCTCCACTGTGCGGGAAGATCGTGATCCAAGACCAGTGGGAAGAGCAAAGGTGTGGGCCTTATCCTGTATGTGAACAAGCGATGGTGCCATTCTAATCATCTGACAGTTAAATCTGTGATATGCAGCTGGGACTTGGAGCTACTAGCTGTTAGCATCAGACCGTATTATGTACCACGTGAGTTCTCACACGTCATTGCGCTCTGTGTTTACATTCGAGTTTACTCCGAGTCCATCTACAACACCACTACGGCGCTTCAGTCCCAGCATCCTGATGCATTTTCCTCATATCTGGTCATTTTAACCATGTCACTTTGGACACTACTCTTGCCTCCCTCCACCAATATGTCAGCTGTGCCACGAGGAAAAATAGGGCATTAGATCTGTTCTATGCAAACACTAATAATGCAAATCCAATCACAACCTTGTCCACCTGCAGCCCACATACGTCCCCCTGGTGAAGAGGTAAACTGTAACAACTAGGCAGGTCAGGAGGTGGTCCCCTGAAGTGGAGGATGCACTCAGAGACTCTTTTGCTACTACAGCCTGAAGGAGGCTAATGAGGCACACAGCAGGTAGCTGGAGAGGAAGCTGAGAAACAATAACATGCAGGAAGTCTGGAGTGGTATGAAAACCATAGCAGGCTGTAGCACTAAGGGCAATGTGGGCTGTATGGACCTCCAGAGAGTGGAGGAGCTCAACACATTATTTAATCGTTACAGTTCCCTTTGACCACCTGCTTTCCCCAACAGCCCTCCTCCAGTTCCTCTGATCATTGCCATCCTGCTGCTCTTCCTCTTGCATCTCTCACGCCCCCCCAAGCGCACGCCACTCCCACCTCAACTCCTCCTTCCATCACGGTGGACCAGGTAACGAGGCAGCTGCAACGTATGCACCCAAGGAAGGCCGTGGGTCCAGACCAGGTCTGTCCAAGGCTCCTGTAAACGTATGCTGCTGAGCTGGGAGACCCTCTACAACAGGTCTACAACCTGAGTCTGTGGCTTGGGAAAGTTCCTTCATTGTGGAAAACGTCCTGCATCGTTCCAGTCCCCAAGAAGGGTCGCCCTCGGGAGTTGAATGACTACAGGCCAGTCGCACTCACATCACACGTGATGAAAACTCTGGAGCGACTGGTCCTGCAAATCATGTGACCCCAGGTGGAGACGGCAAGGGACCCCCTCCAATTCACTTACCAGGAGAAGGTGGGGGTTGAGGATGCAGTCCTATCTTCTTCACCGCACCCTCACATACCTTCGACTTTTCTAGTGCTTTTAATACAATCCATCCCAGCCTTCTCCAGGAGAAACTCACCATCATTGCTGGACTATTTGACCAACAGGCCACAGTTTGTTCGAGTGGGGTGCTGTAGGTCCTCAACATTGACCTGCAGCACTGGAGCACCTCGGGGCACTGTGCTCTCGCCCCTCCTCTTCACTCTCTACACTGCTGACTTTCGTTACAACTTTGATACATGCCACATACAGAAGTTCTCTGATGACACTGCAATTGTGACATGTGTTGGGGGGGTGAAGAGGGGGAGTACAGAGGCCTGGTGGAGGACTTTGTGGAGTGGAGTCAGCAGAAAAAGCTCCTTCTGAACTCAACTAAAACTAGGGAGGTGGTGCTGGATTTCCGCCAGGCGCCACCCTCCCTGCAGCCCATCAACATCAAGGGATCGAAGGTAGAAGTGGTTTCTACCTATAAGTACCTGAGGCTGCAGTTGGATAACAAGCTGAGCTGGGCAGTGAACATGGATGCTGTTTACAGGAAAGAGCAGAGTAGGATGTACTTTCTTAGACGGTTGGTCTCATTCAGGGTCTGTTTTAAGTTACGTATAGGTTTTATTGGTCCATTGTCTCCAGTGTCCTTTTTTTACTGTTGTTTATTGGGGGGGCAGTGCAAAGCGGAGGGACACTCAGAGGCTGAACCGACTCATTAAAAAGGCGGGTGTGGTGGTTGGACTGGGCCTGGATTCAGTGGAGAAGGTGGTGGAGCAGAGGACTCTCTCCAAGATCAGGGCAATCCAATCAGAGCCACCCTCTTAGCTCTATCTTCTCCCACCAGAGAAGCACCGTGAGCTCCAGACTCCTCTCTCTGTCATGCTCCAGGGACAGACTGAAAAACTCATTTGTCCCTCAGGCCATCAGGCTTTATAACAGAGACACTTCAGGGAGGAAGAGAGAGGGACATGTCTTGAAAATTGTCTTGCAGTGCCTTAACTTCTCTTAGACTGTTATGTATTTTTTGTTTTTTTTTAAATGTGTTTTTAACTTCTTAAATTCTGTAGATCCTGCTCTGTTTGTGTGAATGTGAGCAACAGACTGCTGCACAATTTCCTTCGGGATCAATAAAGTATTTATCATTTTTACTGACATTGTGACTGAAAAATCTGCTCAATGATCTAAAAAGCTGCTAAATTATGTAAAAACACATAGACATACTAATAGGGACATTTAGAAGGTTTTAGGACAAATTTGTAAAAACAATGGAGTGTCCTTTAACATCAGCCTAACTTATAAGCAGTCTGTTTTTATTATAATACTGATGGATTTATTACTTGTGTTTGTTAAAAATTACATGAAAATAGGAACTATAATAATAATAATAATAATAATAATAATAATAATAATAATAATAACTGCATATTAAATCGCAAAAATGTAATTGCAATTAGTTCAGCCATGATACTTTGTCTGTGATTTGTGAACTTTATTAGAAATCAGATCTAAAGAGCAAACTGTTCAGATGTAATCAACAACATAGTTTGGAGAGATTATTATGTAGTTACTAGCAGCATATTTAATGACAAACTGTTGTTAGAGATGATATGATGTTGATTCTCACCTGGTCAGGTATTCCCCTGAGCTGCTGTTACTCCTCTGTGAATCCAGACAGTTTGTAGTTCCAGGGATCAGCGCCCTGGCCGGGTTCTCCTGGGCCGCACTACCCACAGCCCGAGCTACCAGCTCCACAGAGTCGTGGACGTAGTGGTCAGCAGAAGGAGAACCCATGATGCCGTGGGCCAGTAATCCCAGTGGTAGCCCCTCTGTCCTCAGCTCAGCCACATTCTGACCGTCTCCAAGAACCCAGTGGAACCCTGGGAGCATGAGCCGGGCCACGGTGGTCCATAGCCCCCGCACCGCCCCAATGTCACAGCCAAACGTCACCAGCCCCGTGGTGGACGAGTGTTCTCTGAGGGCCTCCAGCTGCTGCAGCAGAACCTGCTGCTGCTCCGCTTTGGTAGAGTGAGACACGGAAGAACCAGAGGAGGAAGAGTATGAAGATGAAGATGCCTGAGCACCTGCTGAGGAGAGCAATGAGGACAAAGACGAGGCAGAGGCACCGCTCGTCAGGTTGATGAGAGCTCCCAGATGAAAGCGAGTGTTGTTCTTGATCAGGACCAAAAAGTTGCTGATGTTCCACTCCTGACAGAGAAGAACGCTGATGTCCCACCAGCTGTTCATCATCAACAGGGAGTAGAGCAGGTGGGACTGGGGCGCCTCCATGCTCTGCATCACCATTTGGAAATGAAGAGGATTCTGTAGCAAGGATGGATCAAAGGAAAATATGTTCAGAACAAAGGAAAATCAGATGGATCAAAGGACAATCAAATTGAAAGGATGTAACAGAGGGATGGAAAGCAGGGATTTAAAATGTGGAGTAATGATGTGAAGGGAATAAAAGAAAGATAGAACGATTTAGTCCAACAGTAGAGTTATTTTCTTTCTTTTTTATCTTAGAATTCCATTTGTTCCTCAGCAGAGGGCCACAATCCAACAGATATGATTGATCACCTGCTCCATGTCATCGAGAATCAACTTTACCTACATTTTAGCCCAATCAAAACATGTAAACCTAAGTGGTTCATTTAAATTCATGGTTTGCATTAGACAAGTTACAGTTAGTGATAATAATACAATAATAGAGCTGGAACTAATGGATCCTGGTTTACTAACTTTAACAACAGCTTTACATTAATGACTGATAATAATAATTATATAAAGGTCAATTTTCACCAATCATTTTCATCACTGTGAAAAACAGGCTTTGAAATATAATTGATCTCAGCAAATGGATAAGTTAACCCTAATGCTGAAACAAACAAACACAGGAGAAAGTCCTTGTTTGAAGGTCTAATAATAAATGAGTGAATGTTAATGCAGTCAGAGATTAACTTTCTTTCTTCACTGACGCTTCACCTCTTCTTTGTTCCTCATGTAAATGATAAATATACAATAAACAGATACTGTGAAAACAGTCATAATGCTCCTTTATTTATTAAAGGGAGGAAATAAAAAGGGAGAGCAGTGTTACACCTAGGTGAGGGTGGGAGGGGGAAGGGAGCAGGGAGGAGAGACTTAAGGCAGGAAATGTAAAGGGTGGGGAAGAGTTGATTATTGTAAAGTGAGAGTGAGATGTGTAGTTGTAGTTGTGTATATTGTGTTTATTATGTTGTGTAATCAATCCAGTCAGGTGACCAGTGTGTAGCTTAGGTATAATGGTGGTGTCTGTGGACAGAGGGAAGGAGTGAGTGGTAAAACCTAAAACAGGTATTTAGGATCAACGTGTCTAAAGTTAAGCCCAGTTTTATCTACAGTCTAAGACATGTCAGTGTATCATAGACCAGTGTATGTGGAAGAACCTCTACTGTAAACCCAAGCACTGCCTCGGACCTGAAGATGCAGCCAGGCCAGCAGAGAGAGCGAGGGCCAGGGAGCCCCAGGCCACCCCCCACAGTCGAGCAGCCCCCATATGCCCAAAAGGTCCCAAACCAAGAGGCAGCCACTGCCCCCCACATACACACCTGAGAAAGCCCCAAGGAGCCGAGGACCCAGCGCACCCTGCCATCGACCCCAACCCCCAACCCCAAGGCCCCCGCAAACATCCACCCACCCACCCCAACACCCAGCCCCTCAAGGGGAGGGCCCAGAAAGCCCCCCGCCCGAGACCCCAGCAGGGGAGCCAAGGCCCACGACCAGCAGACGGCCGAAGCCGTGCCGAACAGGCAGCCGATGGGCCCAGAGCTAGCAGGGACTGGACCCCAGGCCATAAGGACCCAGAATAGAAGCAGCACTGGGAGCAGCCCGCCCAGGGATGACAAATACATCCTCAGCCGCCTTTGGCATTGAGGAGATGCTGCAAGCCGCCCCGCCGGCGCCCAGGCACCCTGACCGAGCCCCCCAGAGCGCCCCAGATCACCCTTTATCGACACCGCCCACGCGATGAGCCTTAGTTATTGCTAAGGTCAGCAGTTATGCTGAGGGCATATGCCCCTCCTGCGCAAGGGGGATATGCCTCTCCTTCATGCCCCCAAAGAAGCCGTCATGTCAAGTTTACAAAGTACGGAACAATGGCTGGTAAAGGATCCAGAGCGAGCCAAAGCCTACAGTGCAGAGATCCAGAAGTTAGTTAATGCGGTTTCAGTCACCAAGCTAAGCCCTGAAGAAGTCAACCAAGAGGGAGAAGAGTTGTACATTCCACACCACATGGTGAGTCACAACAATAAGAACCGCATTGTCGTCAACTGTTCTTATCAACACTGAGGCCAAAACCTGAACGAATCGCTGCTGCCTGGACCAACGCTCAGAGCTTCACTCCTGGGAGCGCTACACGCCGTCGCCCTAAGCGCAGACATAAAGGCAATGATTCATCAAGTTCGCCTCCTCCCTGAAGACCGACCGCTCCTCCGCTTCGTGTGGCATGACTTGACGAAAGACGATCCTCCAGCAGTGTTTGAGTGGCAGGTTGTACTATTCAGCACAGCATGCAGTCCGTGCTGTGCCACGTTTGCCTTGCAGCACCATGTAGCCAACCATAGCCAGCCAGGAGACAACGCAATCTTCTCCATCGAGAGGTGCTTTTATGTAGACATCTTGCAGAGTCTGCATATGCCTGAAGATACCAGACAGTTGGTCGACAGACTTCGCAAGCTCCTAGCATCCGGTGCCAAGCGTCATTGAACATCTACCCAAGGAGGCCAGGTCTGACAGCTTTGAGCTTTGGCTCAACCAAGACAGAGTGGACTCCCTTGAATCGACCCTAGGACTCAGCTGGCACTGTCAATCAGACACTATAGGCTACAAACATTGGCCCATAGAGTACGGCGTTCCCACAATGTGGAACATCTATCGAGTCTTAGCCAGTCAGTACGATCCTTTGGGGTTCATCCTACCCTACACCACCCAAGCCAAAATGCTGGTCAGACGCCTTAGGGAGAAGCAACAAAACTGGGATGATCCACTTCTTCCCCAATACCTCCAACAAGTCTAGAATGACTGGGTAGAAGAACTACAGTTTCTGCCATAACTTATTCTGTCATGACCATATGTGACTGCACACACCCAACACAGCATAACGTGGATGGCTGTTCATCATAGGAATGGGATCCACACAAGGTTCCTGCTGCTTAACAGAAGGTTTTCCTTGCCGCCATGATGAATTCATGTTGCGTGTGGGATACATATGTATGTGTATATACGTATATATGCATATGTGTGTATCCATAAAATGAAGAGTCCGTCCTTAAGACTGCTCTACTGTAAAGTGCCTTGAGATACCATTGGTTATGATTTGGCGCTATACAAATAAAGATTGATTGATTGATTGATTGATTGAAGTAGATCAATCCAGTCTCACCCATGATGTTCACATATTTACCGATGCATTGGAGCAAGCATATGGCTCGGTGGCGTACTTGAGAACAGTAGACAGTCAAGGTCAAGTTCACCTGTCTTTCCTCCTGGCCAGGTCCAGAGTTGCGCCCAACAGACTCCCCTCCATGCCCCGATTAAAACTGTGCAGAGCGGTCACAGGAGCCAAACTGGCTAAGCTCTTTGAGAGAGAGCTAACACTGAAGATAAACCAAACTATCAAGTGGACAGACTCCACCACGGTGTTGACGTGGCTATAGTCAGAGTCTTGCTGCTTCAATATTTTCATCAGCACCAGAGTAGCAGAAATCCAGGAACTGACCAACCCATATGCCTGGCGCTACTTGGACTCAGCAAGCAACCCGGCTGATGACATCACCAGGGGCAAGACCCTGCAAGACCTCTTGAAATCGAACAGGTGGAGTCAAGGGCCTCCATTACTGCTTCAAACCCCGGAGAAAGGGCCTGTCAAGCCCAACGTTGAACCAGCTGATGATGTCTTTGAGTACAGGAAGTCTACCTTCTGTGGAGTCACTTCCACCACCTCTAGCACAGTAGACGCGGTGGTGAAGCAGTATGTCACCTGGATGGAGCTGCTAGAAGCTACAGAGCAGCAGCTCAATGGGGCGGCAGAGCAGACTGCCAGCTGTACCGCTGAAGATTATCGCCAAGCAGAGGTCCTCATAATTCAACAAGCCCAGCATGAGAGCTTCCCCGATGAGCTGCGGCTCCTGAAAGCAGGCAAATCTGTCTCATCCAGTAGCAGGTTGCTCACTTTGTCACCAGAGATGGACGAGAAAGAGGGTCTCATCCGTGTCGGCGGAAGACTCCGTCGTGCTGTAGAGCTCGAGCAGACAGCAGTGCATCCAATTGTGCTCGATCCTGCCCACCCATTTACTAAGCTCCTAATTCAAGACTTTGACAGTTGATTGCGCTATTCTGGGCCAAAAATTCGGCACTTGTACTGAATTTTGAGGGGCCGCAAAGAAGTACGTCGTTTCCAACACAACTGTGCTGAATGTCGGCGATGGAAAGCCAGACCTTCGTTCCCCACTTCAACCCTCCTGCAGCACCTCACTTTGGAGGAGTCTGGGAACGGAAGATCCGCACCTTGAAGACAGCCCTGTACACTACGGTGGGATCCCAGCCAGTCCCAGAGGAGGTACTACCAACTGTGCTACTTGAAGTGGAAGGGATCCTCAATCCCAAGCCTTTGGGGTACGTTTTATCTATCTCGCCGACCTTGACCCTGTGATGCCCAATGTCTTGTTGATGGGGCGGCCGGATGGATCCCTATCCTAGATTGTGTATCCAGAGACCGAGCTTGTGCGGCGCCATTGCTGGAGGCACTCTCAAGTTTTGGCAGATCGCTTGTGGTCCAGCTTCTTGAGGAACTATCTGCCCAACTTAGAGATTCGTCAGAAATGGCAATCTTCACCAGCCGACCATCGTGATGCTGGTGGATCCTCAGCTTCCCCGGGCCCTGTGGCCCATTGGCCGTGTCACCAAAGTCCACCCCAGCACTGATCCGGTCAGCGGATGTGAGAATAGGTGATTGTGACTACACCAGACCAGTGGCAAGGCTTGTTGTCCTGCACGCTGTCCCGACTGGAGAAGAGGAAGACAGCACTACCATCCATGCTGCCATTCAATGAGACATCAGCGCCTCTGTCACCTTTCTGTGGAGCGAATGCACACTTTGTACATTCGGGGGCGGCTGTTAGAAAGGCTCCAGATGTTTAAAGTTATTAAGCTAAGTCATTATTTCTTATTATTTGCATTTAATGTGTCCACCTTAAGAGTTGACGTTGATCATTAGCAGCTGCAGTAGAGAGTAAACTCTGGCTAAGTTTACTTTCTTTATCTTTAAAGTTTATTGTGCAGTGTTCAAGTGTTGGTGTGCGTCATTGATGAATGTGAGTACAGTATTTGGTTAATTATTGAGTGAGTGTCGGTTATGTGTTTGTATGATACGACATCAGTTTTCTGCTTAAGTTCACACTTTGCTTTAAGCATTTTCACTTTATATTTCTCAGTGGTTTATTGTTTAAATAGTTTATTTAGGTCGATAGGCATGTTGCTAAATGTATAGCATGTATATTGTGTTAGTCTGCTCTCTGTTTGGACACGCCCAACATACGTGTTGATTGACAGGAGCATTACAGCCTTAGATTTCTACTTAAGCTAAATTGATGCCATTTAAGGCTGTAGAGACATTTATTTAGTTATGGTTTACTGATTACATTATTTGTAATGCTACAGTAAATTGTGTGTCAAAGTTATTTTCTTATTTGAGATTGATGTTTATTTTAATTATGTGCTGTGATAACCTGTGTATTAGAATTATACAGTATTGCTGTTTTGTGATATTGTGTGTATTTTATTGTGGTATTATTCTCATTATTA
This sequence comes from Gouania willdenowi, assembly GCF_900634775.1. Lineage (NCBI taxonomy): Eukaryota > Metazoa > Chordata > Actinopteri > Blenniiformes > Gobiesocidae > Gouania > Gouania willdenowi. Next base: position 33,359,275 of record NC_041055.1, on the reverse strand, counting down.
TTTCTTGTCTGTATTCTACAGAACCACACACGTAACTATTGAATAAAGAGTTAAACTACAGCTCTCGTTATTGTGTCCTGACCGACGCCCCAGGGGCAAATGAAGCTTAAACACATAATGAACCAACGTATTATACAGTCCTTTAGTTTAACACCATTAACATATAAACAAACTAACAGCAGAGGTAACAACAGTAAAAATACATGTGCTCTGATTGGTCGTTATTCTAATGATGACATTAATGTTAATCATGTGACTCTCAGATGACATACAATCACGTTTGTGACCCCCCCCCCCCCACCCCCCCCAACACACACACACTAATATAATGGCTATTGATGAAGCGTAGCACTGATTAATTAAAGTGATCAGGTGTCTCTGACTCTGCAGCAAACAGTCGATTAGTTTATTGATTAGTTTTATTATTTATAGTTTGCTTCTATGTCACACACTAGAGTTTATTATGGAAACGGCACTGCCGTCAGAATAGAATATATATATATATATATATATATATATATATAATCCACATACTGCACACTCAGCACGCCGTACTGTAGCTGAGTGTGTGTGTGTGTGTGTGTGTGTGTGTGTGTACTTTTTAGAAATAGAAAACACAAAGAATCTGAGCCAAGCTTTGATTGATCTCAAACTGAGTAACTTCATTTAAATAGAAATGAAAAGTTATATCAATAAAGAATAAAAAACGACAATGCTACTTATACCTGTATCAAATATAGATATTCCTATTGTCAATAAGTATCACAACAACTTTATTTTATTTAGATGTAAATAAATAAATAAATAAATGCAGATCAATGTGAATCAGACAAAAGTAAAGAGTAGTGTTTTTACTTCATTCTCAGTGTGATTTATTGTTTCTACTCTAGATGAGAAGGACAGTGATTGGTTTGTTCTAGATTGTTCCCAGTGACATCACATCACTGCAACCATACATTCACTTTGGTGTAAATCACTTTATCAGAGTTTTTTGCAGCAAAAACAAAAAATCACAGTAAGAAGGAAAATGCTTCACTTATATAGGACTCCACGTCCCACAATGCAATGCACCAAACTTTACCAATATGTCAACAAACCAAGTCTTTTTACATGTATTTTTCCAGTAAATGGTGTTCTAGGGTTTGATCTTTGAGGCCTAAACTATGCTTTTATCTTTAAAGTGACACTTATTGTTAATTAATACATACGACAGGCATTGAGATCAAACTGAGACTTATTGTCTGTGGTCCCTGAAATTAAATGAGTTCATCCTGAAATAAGAAGTGAAGTAAAGATGCATGAGTTTGACTTTATGAGGACAGTTGAGAACATGAAGGAACATTTTAGTGCTGATATGATCATATCACTGACAGAACAGTTGAACTAATGCTGAGTGTTTACACACACACTCCTGAAGTAACTGTGGTTCTGATGATATTCTCTGTGAACTTCAGCCATACAAAGGTCCAGACTGTGAACACAGTGTATATACTGTACATGTCAGGAATATAAAACATGTCCTTTATAATTTCAAGGACCAACTGAAAGAAAAGTATAACAATCATATGTAAAACTATATCAGATGTAGTTTATCCTTAAATAAAATAAATAATATTGTTTTGATTCCTCAAAAATAATCAAGAAATATGTTGAAAAGAGGTTAAAAGTCACAATAATGGCTCAAAATATGTGACATTAGGTGTAAAAGTGGTAGAAATGGTTTATAAGTGATGAACATGTCTGGAAAGTAGAAAAATGTGTAGAAAAGTCATTAAAATGTGATTCAGAAGTATCAGAAATGGGAGAAATGTAGCAAAAATACATTAAAAGGAGCAAAAATATGGTAAGAAAAACTGATGAAAATATGTTAAAATATGGTGAGTTTGGTGGAGATGTAGAAAAATGGTAAAAAATAAGCAAAAATGGACTGAAATTATTTACAAAATATTCCTAGTTTCTTGAAGGCATCTGGTGACCCCCTCCCAGTGTCTCACAACCCCAAATAGGGTCCTGACACCAAGGTTGAGAACACCTGGTTTACACAATGGGTGGTGAAAGTCAGAGTCAGCATTAAATGATTAGAATCTGATGAATGAATGATGGAAGAACATGTGATCAAGTTATTAAATATTAAATGTATTTCTTTATGTGTGAGAGTCAGCATCAGCCCGTCTGGAGGTGGACCAGGTACAGGTGGACTATAAACATCATTAACATGTACCTGATAAAAGGCTTTGATGTGGACTATGAAAGGCTTTGATGTGGACTATAAAAGGCTTTGATGTGGACTATAAAAGGCTTTGATGTGGACTATAAAAGGGTTAACACGTACCTGACTGTTTCTGGGGAACTCTTTGTGCACCAGGCTCACCACGGGCACCTGCAGCGCACACGACACGAACTCCAACTTAATGAAGTCGTCCCGGTTCCGGGGGAAGGCAACCATGGCGGAGACCCCCTGGACCACCACGGTGTGGCACACATTCTCTAGGAAGGACAGCGGGTCCTCGTCCTCGGGATCCCCGGAAGAGGAGGATGACAGGGCGGGTAGCTCCCCCAGGGCTGAGCCCACCGCCATCACCACCTCCAGGCTCAGGTTGAACGGAAGAACCGATGCTGCGTTCACGGACCGGGCCGCCAGCAGGACCGCGTCCCGGGGCATGAACACCTGGTCCTCCCGGTGCCTGGTCTGACTCCGGGTCTGGCTCCGGGTCTGGCTCCTGACGCGCGTCCTGAGGTTCACCCCGTTTCCAGACGCACCGGCTGTTCTCAGCTCCGGGTCTTCAGATCCTGGTCCGAGAACCCGAGGCTGGACGTGCAGAGCCCCGATCCGGACCGTGTGTCCGATCCGTTTGAGGACCTGACACGGCTGGGGGTGGCAGAGGGCGCACGGGACCAGAACCAACAGGACGCACACCACCACCATCATCATCAGCCCCAATGTCTTCATCCTCCAGGATCAGAACAGACCCAGAGCCCGATCCAGCTCCGGGTCGTGGTCCTGGTCCGGTCCGCCTCCAGCGCGTGTCCAACTTGTCCGTTCCTCCTCAGACAGAACCAGGAGAACCAGGACAGAACACAGGCTGAGCTCAGAGAGAACCGGTAAACTACTGATGTTCATCTCAAAGCTTTAACATCCTCATGGTTCAGGTTTACAGATGTTTGTGGTCCAGATGTTTGTGTCTCAGAAACAGGTGAAAAATGCGCATCAAACGGAGATTTGATCACATCTGGAAACATGTGGAAAAACATGTGGAAGATTCAAGGAAAAAGAGCTTCATCATCATCATCATCATCATCATCATCATCGTCGTCGTCGTCCACAGCACGCGCATGAAGACGCGCGCACTCCCTTCAACACAGAAACGTGAGAGTGCACTGACACTTGTGGTGAGAGGCTCCGCTCTGACACACACACACACACACACACACACACACACACACACACACACACACACACACACACACACACACACACACACACACACACACACACACAAGCTGCGGTCCGCGGGCTGCACACAACCCGTCAGACTGAAGGACTTCAAAGCTTCCATAAACATCAGCTGTTATTATTCATTTTTATTTTTCCTTTTTTCATTTCTTTTCAATGCATTTATTTCATTCCAATAATAAAACAAAGTATCAACAAGGTAAAAAAAAAATAATTTAATAACAGATCAGAGGAATTTTATTTCTAAACATGTCAGTGAGCTTTGAAAACACCTTTAAATACAGTTTAAGTCTAATTGTTTTATTTATAGCAGAATATATAATAATAATAATAATAGTAATAATAATAATAATAATAATAATAATAATAATAATAATAATAATAATAATAATAATAATAATAAGATAGTGCTTACATCTGGGATTTTTCTTTTATATTTACATTAAAAAAATAAAAAAAGAAGCAGTTATGAAGCCTTCCCGCACGACTCCGCCCACAGGTTTTGCAGAGCCCGTGGAAGTACGTCACAAAGGATGACGGGCTCGTGGCGAGCGTCAGGACACAGGCCAACGTGTCGTTTACTGTGAACAGGTGGATAAGAAGTTTATGAAGATGTGATTTAAAATGTGAAAGTTACAGGCCAAAATATGTTTGCACCCATTTTAGCACCACCTAGTGGTGCATTTTGGTATGGTTGATCTGTGTGCTCTTCTATGGTTACCCTGTAAATTTCACATCCCTCAACATAATACATCAGCTGAAATAAAGGTTTATTTATTATTAATTATTGTTATTAAATTGGGCTTTAAGCCTTTATTGGTATATGTTGTTACATATAAATTTGTCCTCTGCATTTAACCCATCCCTGGGGGGCAGTCGGCAGCCATTTTGCAACGCCTGGGGAGCAGTTCAAGGTTAAGGGACTTGCTCAACATCCCACAGTGATGGCCCAGGTGGGGCTTGAACCGGCAACCCTCTGATTACAAGGCCAGCGTCCTTAACCATAGGTTAAGGGATTTAAGAGATACAAATTTCTCACAATTGCAGCGCCCCCTAGCGGCCTAATATATTTAAATTTGGCTCATACCCTCACAGTCACATGCCAACCAAGGATCTCAGATTTGGTGTTGTTAGCAATTATTTTGACCGAGATATGCACCAGTTCGCGTTTTCATAGCTAGCTAGAAAACTTGACTCGTTAATAAGTTACACGCTGATTGGACAAAATCCCAAGGAGTTGTTTGAAAAAGTATGTTTTACAGTTTTTGCAATATTGCTCTCACAAAAGTTAGCCGGAAATGGGCGTGGCCTAGCCCAGGTGATTCAGTGCTATTTGAGGAATCTGTGGATATCAAGTTTTCAAACGTGCAACAAACGGTGTGGAAGTTATGGGTGAAAACGCGTTGACCTTTGTTATAGCGCCACCTGCTGGCGGACATATATTATATGATTTTTGTGTCCAAGGTCCCCTGGGGGTTTTGGACCCACCCACCAAAGGTCAAAATGTTAGGAAGGGTTAACCCTAACCCTAGGCAACAATAACTAGGCAACAATAACTAGGCAACAATAACTAGGCAACAATAACTAGACAACAATAACTAGACAACAATAACTAGACAACAATAACTAGACAACAATAACTAGACAACAATAACTAGACAACAATAACTAGGCAACAATAACTAGACAACAATAACTAGGCAACAATAACTAGACAACAATAACTAGGCAACTCACTGCATATGTGAGCTCTACTACACATCCCCAGCAACCCTTGGCGCCCTAGGCAGTTGGGGATGTGGTCATCGTTCCTGGGGGGGCTGCTCCCGGTGCTGCTTCTTTACCGGGTGCTTCTGGTCTGGGGTTCGGTCCCTGCTGGCTCTAGGCCCGCCGAACGAGCACCCACCGGCTGCCAGTTCGGCACAGCTCTGGCCCTTTGCTGAGCGTGGGCCTTGGCTCCTCCGCTAGGGTCTCAGGCGGGAGGCTTTCTGGGCCCTCCCCTCAGGGGGCTGGGTGCAGGGGTGTGGGTGGGGGTGGGGGGGTGGTTATTGGCAGGGGGCCTTGGGGTTGGGGGTTGGGGTCGGTGGCAGGGTGTGCTGGGTCCTCGGCTCCTTGGGGCTTTCTCAGCTGTGTGTGGGGGGCGGTGGCTGCCTCTTGACTTGGGTACTTGGGGGCTTATGGGGGGCTGCTCGGCCATGGGGGGGTGGCCTGGGGCTCCCTGGCCCTCGCTCTTTCTGCTAGCCTGGCTACATCTTCAAATCCAGGGCAGCTCTTGGGTTTACAGTAGTGGTTCTTACACATACATATGTCTATGATACACTGACATGTCTTAGACTGTAGATAAAACTGGGCTTAACTTTAGACACGTTGATCCCAAATACCTGGTTTAGGTTTTACCACTCACTCCTTCCCTCTGTCCACAGACACCACCATTATACCTAAGCTACACACTGGTCACCTGACTGGATTGATTACACAACACAATAAACACAATATACACAACTATAACTACACATCTCACTCTCACTTTACAATAATCAGCTCTACTCCATCCTTTACATTTACCACCTTCAGTCTCTCTGATGGACCCATGGCCACTCTAGGGCCACGGGTCATGATTGAACCACTCAGCAGCTTCAGTTTATTAATGATTGGTTAATGGTTAGAACCTGAGGAGGATCAATGACCCTGATCGATCACATTCATGCTGACCTCACAGAAAAAAGGAGATGAAGGTAGAGAGAGGAAGACGATGGAGAGAGAGAGCAGGAGGACGAGGGACAGAGGGAGAGCAGGGAGAGAGAATCAGGTTTGTTTTAGTGGAAACAATGTGAGATCAATCACTTCGCTGTGTTTTATTAGAAATAATAATCAATAAATAGTTGAAGTTGTGTCTTTGATGTGATGCTCTGAGCTTGAGATCAAACAGACCAAGATAATAACTTTCAAACACAACAACAGTTTGATGGCCTTGGTCCCCATAAACCCATATTTCTGTATTTATTAATGTGTGTGTGTGTCCAAAAACCAAAAACACGACCTTGGGTTCCTGACCCTGGCAACTTCTTTGGACCCTACGACGCTGATTGTGGCTTTTATTATTATTATTATTATTATTATTATTATTACATTAAAAGGAGGTCACAGTAGCCTTCTATCTACTAAAGGACAATTTACAGATGTTTTTCACCAAATAATTTCTCTTTCTTAAAGTGACTCAACCACATCTAGTGAAGCACTACCCGATCAATAAGATGTTTGATTGATTAACGCCACATGGCAGGTGTCACACGTCTCTGTGTGAGTTTCTCTGAGATTAAAGTTAAACAGAAAATCTATTTATTTGAACTCAGAGTAAATCAGTTTATTTACTGATGTCGTTTAAAGCTACAGATGGTGAATGTTGAGATAAACTGTAAATATCAGCTCTATTTAAACTGTTCTAGATACTAAATGACTTTTAATTTCATGATAAATAAATATAACAGAAATATAACATAATGCAACCTTTAAACTAATAATCTGGACATAATTTAAATATTAAAACTTCTAGTTCATGGACCAGGTCACATAGACGAGCCCAGAGTTCACAGTAAACATTTGAGTTGTTATTGTGCAGCAGAGATAGTCAGCATCACACTTTTAAAGAGGAACTAAACCCCTGCTTTCTGCTGACCTATGGGTGTTACTGCTGTAGCAGTAAGACACGCCCACTCAGTCAGCCCATAGCGCTGTGCACAGAAACAGATGGTAATACGCACAATGGTGTGTCTGCACACACACACACACACACACACACACACACACACACACAGTGTTCACAGCTGAGATGTGTCACTACAACCACAGCCTGACAGACACCACTCAGGGGTAAACATCCCTGCTCTCCCACCACCTCACGCACATGGAATAAGACGTACACGCAGAGACAGATGGGAATACACACACATAGCATAGATATGTGCATAACCTCCTTTATTTTTAGGTTAACAAATGGTTTTATCATAATTTTATTTGAAGTTAATGCCATGAATCACCATTACCTTCTGTAAGAAATAACAATTCATTATTTTATTTTTTATTTTTTAAACTATAGAGGGCCTTTGCAAAAGACTCAAAGAGCCACATGAGGCTCCAGAGCCACAGGTTGCGGACCCCTGGATTATACAAAGAGATGTAACACTGAGATAATATATATTACAGATATTTAGAAAAACAGCACAATCTGATAAACAGAAGAATTAGAGAAACTATTAAACAGAATGATTTACTTCATGAATTAAATAAACAATCACAACTCTTTCATAAAAAACAACTAAAGACAAAACCCTGCAATTCAAACAAAAAGTTACAAAGAAGAAAATCACAAAGTGAAAATAATTATATACACGTGTTTAAATAAAAACACACGTGGATTTAAATCAATAGTTCTAACAAATAAAAACCATATTTTACACTAAACACACTATTCTTAGTGAATGAGGTCATTTTAACTGATGGAGATGATTGGTTGGTTGTTGGAGGATGGTTGGTCCTGATTGGTTAGTAGGTGGAAGACAAGGACCAATCCTGAGTCTGTTTAGCATGTGGGTGGAGTCTGGAAGGAGGCGGGGCCTAATCCCAGGTGTGCACCCACACAGTCTGTTTAGCATCTAGAGGGAGAACATGCTGAAGGCATGAAGCTAATGTTGCTAAAGGAGAAGCTAATGAAGGCTCCACAATAATCACTTCCAACAGAGATGGAGTCACTTATTGTAAGTAGAAAGTGAGAAAACATTAGAATGAAATAATATCTAAATAAATCCAGTGTAAAATGTAGAAACAAACAGAGGATCAATGAGAACTGATAGTTTTTATCATCACATCTATTCTTTTCTAAAATGTTTCACTTTTCATTCAACACATTTTTCTGTGTTCAAACTGAGACTTTGTTGTTTTACAAAGTTCACATGAAAATATGATTTTAAACCTTCAAAAACACATTTACACTCAGCATAAATATAAAAGAAACACTTTTACTTCCATTTTACACAAACTGCAACTTTGTTTTTGTGCAAAAAAGGCTTATTTTTCTTAAATATTGGTCATACTAATGTGTCTAAATGTGTGTTAAATTACCAGCTGATTGGACAGAAGGATTAATACACAGGTTAGCTTTAAGCTAACAGCTTCACACAACATTTAAAACAATATAAAAAGTAGAGAGAACGTGTTCAATCCTTTGTTTGTCTGTTATGTTTAGTTTTGTCTATTTTAAATATAGTTTTAGTATTTGTTGTTAAGTACATATATTTTAGGTGTAGTAATGCTGAGACTAATCAATAATGTGGTGTCAGCAGTGACTCGTCTTATTTCTTATTGCTCAGGGTTTTTTGGACGTTTCCTGATGAAAAGGTCACGTTTTCCTTCTGAGGTGAAATCTTTCATTCTTTGACCTTTTTTCTGCTGAGGCTTCATTTGTATTTTCACTTCAAAGAAACGTTTCATGCATCAAACAACCTTTACACAAGGTTTATTATTCAAATTTGACTCTTTTCACTGTAATAAAAACATCCTTTTGATCCTGATCAGACGATCAAAAGTCAAACACCTAATTATTTAAAATCTCATCATATTTTATAATAATTTATAGTTTGAAGTCAAATCCTTTCTGTTTAGAATGATTTAAAAAAACCTGTATTGCTATTTTTTAGTCAACGAACAGATTAAAAAATCCATATCTCATGATTAGCAACATTTCAATAATTCATATCTTAGTTCTTTATTAAATGTGACTCAGTTATTGGTTCTTTAATCACCCTACACAGATCAGATCCTAATGGAGCTTTTTATTGTGAATTTACTGATCATTTTGATTAATAAGGACATACATTTCCTCTGAGCCTTTAAAGTGTGATTGATCATTGATCAGAATCATTGATCCAGATAACTGATCATATCTGGAAAAGAGCAGATTTAGTGTTTGGTGAAGGTTTGACTCTGAGTGTTTTATAATATAATTTAATATATGGAAAAATGACATTTAATATGAAAGCTTTGGATAAAATATATTTAAATGTATATTGTTAAAGATGATGTCTTTGTTTTTATTATCAGATCATATATGAATATATCAGATATATACATATACACAACCAATGATAGAGATTATTTTAAGGCTCATTCTGTGTAAAACATTTAGCATTTAGATGTGATTCTAAATGTTTATTAAAGTTTAGTCAAAGGGACAAATGGTTATTTATGCATGGAGATCAATAACTGATCACATGCTCCAGGGCTCTGATTGGATCTGATGGAAGCAACTGGTGACAGAGTGATGGATGAGTGATGGATGAGTGATGGATGAGTGATGGATGTCCCATAAAATTCCTCTAAATTACACTAAAACTGGTCAGATGATCTTCTTTCCATAGATTAATAGATAAAAGTCTAAACACAGTTAGTTTTTTCCTTTATTCTGATTCCAACAGAGAAGATCAGATTAGTAATGGTTGATGATCTTTAACAAAGTGATCTTATCTGATCATCAGTCAGGATGAAACGATGGAACATCAGAGCTTCTAAAGCTGGACTGAGACAATATTCCATGAACTGAAACCTAAAGCCACACCCCTCTGTGAGGTGACATAATGTCAGCTGATACAGTGAGTTAACCTCTAATCATAATGTTACTCATTTCATATACCATGAACCACCAGTATTATCATCCCTTCTACTGAACATTGTGGGTTTTCTTGTTTTATTTTATCACTATAACACAGTAATGACTGAGAGACTCTATTGAGAGTGAGGAGTCATGTGGTGAGTTGGGTTGTTTTTGGGGGGGGGTCTGAGCCCGTCAGCCATGATGGTGGAAGACGCCCCCAGAATTTCACGCATTCGCCAGAGCTTTACTCTTTGAGCATTTACGTAGAGGAATACGACAAGGAAAAAGAAGAAAAGCAATGCAAAAAGAGAAGGTGAAAGAAAAGGGAGCTTACAGGGACAAACTGATACCAAGCACAAAAAAGAGGTATTTGGAGAAGCTAGTGGACATTCACAACATCGACCCGTACGAGCTACCTGCAGCGGAATGGCACAGAGACCTGGACCTTTTACCTCCGTGCACAGACATGGACATCGTAAATGACCTAGTTTATGGTGTAAGTTACTACACAATGCAGGAGTTCAAAAGCCACAAGTCTCTGGAAAGTTACGAGACTTTCTGCTACGGCTGAGTCCAGGACTTGGTCATCTACAAGCCTCCAGCTGGTGAAAACAGTGTTTACTGGCAAAAGTAAGTTTCTTCATGTGTTTTAGTGTGTTGTAATTACAGTGCATTTAGCAGACACTTCTTCACCAAAACGTAATTAACTGAATGTTTCGTAAACACCACATTGCAATGAGATGTTCAATGTACATAGACGTTTCCAACATGTTTCAATGTAGGCTAAAGCTGAGTATGTTTAGCTCTTTAGTTGTAATGTGCTTTTGTTTGGAGCTGTAAAGTGGACAAAGATCTGGGCACAATGGGCAACGGTGAATACAAGATGTAAGTAAAGAATTTATTTCAAACCTGCACACAACACAAAACCACTAACAGGCATACAAACAGGTGCATGCTTTAAAAAGATGATGGATGAAGCAGACACTTATATATATCCAATCCCTCCACAGACACTACATCACAAACTACAATAATAATACAAAAACAATACCTCTGCTACTACCGCGTTAAAAACACATGTAAACAATCTGTTTTGCCGGGACTTCTGCCAACATGGCGGCGGGGGAGGATCGGGGGGAGGAGCTTTAGGCCGTGAACAATAACAACTCATTCTCAATCGTTATTGATCGATTGTTTTCTAGTGATGGTAGCACTATTACTTTAATGTAATCAGCACCTTTGATTTAAATATTTATATTAAGATCAATATAAGGAGAGATCACATGGTTTACAATCAATCATTTATTCAGATAATGAGTTCAAACAATCATATGTCATCATCATGTCCATAAATAATTATTGTACCACTTGATGTGAAGGATTGGATGATGTTGGATGTAAGTGTTTTAGACCCTGAGAACATGTTGAGTTCAGGGTGTTTTATTTTAGGGAACCTGAGTTAAATGTTCTCACTGGAACATTTTAGACTAAAACAAATGATGCAAGAGAGAAAAACTAGAGAAAACACAAGCAACTTTAAGGCAATGATCAGCAATCAGTCGTTCGTGTAAGGAACTATACTTATAGTTCTATAGTCATTGTTGTAGATGGCCACATCTACAGACGGTGGAGACGCTGCTCCTCACCTGTCATCAGAGAAAGACATTTTAATACTAAACAAAGAAATTACCAAACTATAGGAAGAGATTCATGGCCTTTCTAACGAGCTAAAAAACAACCGCTGGGAAAACACCTCCGCCTGTAGCAAACGTAGAAACCTCCTCAAAGCTGCACCACGTCACTGTTAGCTGATGACGGAGGATCACCCACAGACATCAGCGACTCTCGCACCGTTAGAAGCAGAGCCGCTTCAACTGTAAAATTAAGTCAATGGCAGTGAGTGAGTTATTCAGAATGCTGCAGTTAGAACAGCAGAGAACATATTTCTATAGTGTTGGTTTCACTTCATTGGCTTCCTGTAAAATCTAGAATAGAGTTTAAAATCCCCCTGTTAGCATACAGCGCTCTACATGATCTAGCTGCTGTATATCTATCATCCAGTAGATCACTCTGCTCTGATGGTCTATCCTTCTGTTCACTAACAACAACCAGTAGAACCAGATGTTCTCCACCTCAGAACCTGGTTCTAACAAAGATTTATTCCTGTTATAAAAACAAAATAAGAGTTTTTTTCTCACTGTCGCTAAAAGCTTCATGTGGATCTTTTTCTTATTGTGAACTTTATATTATTAAACACTTTGACTTTGTTGTATTTTGTGCTATTTAAATAAAGTTCAATAGGTTTTAACACACACACACACACACACACACACACACACACACACACACACACACACACACACACGCACACACACACACACACACACACACACACACACACACTATACTCTAAAAGGCTGATCACAAACATTCAGAATCAGAGTTGTTTATCTTCAGGAACTAGTTGTAGTTGTTGTTGTTGTTGTTGTTGTAGTTGTTGTTGTTGTAGTTGTAGTTGTTGTTGTAGTAGTTGTTGTTGTTGTTGTTGTTGTTTTTGTTGTTGTTGTTGTTGCTTTTGTTTTTGTTGTTGTTGTTGTTTTGATGCTGAGTAAAGCTCAATGTATAAATCGCTGCAGACTTTTACTTTGTAATAAAATATTCCTGACATCACATAATGAGGAAAGGTTTGTTCAGACTGTGGAACATTGTAGAACATTCCTTCAGCTTTGTTCTCTCTCTAGTTTTAGTTTATGGATAAAAAACATTGTAAAATGAAAGGCACCACACAGCTGTCTTTACCTGTGAAATGAAGATGAATCTATAAAAATAATGTAAATAATCACATTAAATAACATATTTTGTAGTTTACATATTTAAAGTGTTGCTATGTTTTTAAACCATGTAAAGTTTAACTCTGTGCTGTGAGATCTATTTAGTTCTACGTGTTTTCATAAATAAAATGATACATTTATTATAAATGGTATTTGTGCTTTTTATGGACCAACCTTAGTCACAGCAGATGATTTAGAAACTGTTTTATTTACTGAGGATTTATTGTGAGATATTTCTGCTTTGCTCTGTAGTTCCTGTCTGTAGTTCCTGTCTGTAGTTCCTGTCTGGAGTTCCTGTCTGGAGTTCCTATCTAGCACTGAATAATAAATAATAATAATTAATAATAATATTATGAATAATAAATAATAATAATCATAATAATAATAAGCAGAGGTTGAACCCACACCGTCACAATGATTAAAAACCACTGACCTGAAACACTGTTAAACAGAACCTGTGGGAATTTAACCTGCAACCTCTATCAAAGGTCAGAATAATGGTCAACCTAATACATTAAACATATTTATGTTCTATACATATAAAGTTTTGTATTGTAGGAGTTTTATATTAGTGGAGAAACATGAAAAATATAAGATTTTTACAGAAGAGCAATATACAGTATACATATGAACTTATTGTTAAAACCTGTTTATTACTGACTCACTGTATTAATAATCATATGTAACCACTCGACATTTGAAACCAATGTGACATTAAAGAGAGGAATACAGAATAACCTTATACAGTAAATTACACACTGAGCAGAACAAACAGGATTTACTGCTGAAAATATGATTATAGACATTTAGACACTAGAGCTGAGAGCAAAAAATATACCTTTAAAACCAAATGAAATCATGATTTATTACAAACAATCCCACAACATTGTTTAAAAACATATATTTTTAAGTATCTGATGTATTACTGTTTACATCACACAAATACGTAGAAGTTTAATCTAAGGCATAACATTTTAGTTTTTCCATCTTTTAAGATTAAACTGCTTTGTTTTTTTGCCCTTGAGTTAAAACGAGTTTAAAACATTTTTCTTACAATAAACATTTAAACAATTTTTCATACATGATTATTCTTATTGATGTACTTTTAAAAAGCATAGAAGTAAATGTGGATAGTTGTGATGTGAACATAAAGTAAAGGTATGTAATTAAAAGGATCGATAATGTCTGTTAATATAACTTTGATAAATATTTACATTTCTCAAGGTAAATTTCAATAATATTTTAAAGTTTCATTTATTCAGACAACCTTTGTTTAGGACATTTTCTTTAATCTCCTGACATGTTTTTGCCTCTGAAGAAGACTGGCAGTTGACAGGATATTTTCCTGAAAAAAGGTTTTCTGAAAAAATAAAAGCTTAACTTATTAAAAAAGAACATCTGGAATGAAATATAACGGTACCGTGTTGTGTATTTATGACGTTCTCAACTTCTCCACAGTGAAATGGTTGAATAAAAATACTATATATTTATAAATAGTGTATATTTACACTACTGGTCTAAAGTTTTACAACACTACACTCATTCCACTTTTTTACTGAAAACTATTGAGTTTATTGTGTCATTGCACTCTGAAATGAAAACATAGAATAAATAAGTAATTATAGTGTAAAAAGAAATGATGTCATCCATGACCAATACTGTTCAGTTGGTGCTCATGAGGGTAGAACAGTTAGAACACCTGTAGGAATGAGTAGCACCAGCTATCAAGACTGATCCAACCTTCAGATTTAAATTATTAACACAATTTATGTTCCATGAAAAAGGCCAATTTATGATCATTCTGAAATGTACATTATTTTTCAGTTCTTGGGAACCAAACCTTTCTATTTAACCTATGGTTGTTCAGTTCTAACCTTTGGACCATTTCAAGCTTTTCATTGGACTTGAATTATAAGAAATAACTGGAAAAATCAGGGTTGACTGGTAGGGTACGTATAGTACATACTCCTTCATTCAGGCTAACGTTAGCTTCCAGGCTAACGTTAGCTTCCAGGCTAACGTTAGCTTCCAGGCTAACCAGCACCTTTGAAATCTGTTGTCAATACTTATTTGCTGTAATCTTGTAATTGATTAAGTATGTGTGTGTGTGTGTGTGTGTGTTCTCTCAGTCTGATCTAATTGTGATATCTGATGTCCTTCTGTGTCTTTCACTGCCTTATCTTTGCACACACACACACACACACACACACACACACACACACACACACACACACACACCCACCCACACACACACACACACACACACACACACACACACACACACACACACACACACACACACACACACACACACACACACACACACCACTAGATAGTAATTACCAGTGTTGACAGTTGGATCCACAGAGAGCTCAGACTCAGAATCCAACAGCATCTGTTTCTGTTTCATATCATTGAGTCTCAGCCTCAACTCCTCATCCATCCAACCATCCATCCATCCATCCAACCATCCATTAATTAACTCACTCATCCATTCCACTAAATTGTTTCAGTGGTTCTTCCACTCAGAGATAAATGACATCATCCTGTGTGTGTGTGTGTGCGTGCGTGCGTGCGTGGGTGGGTGGGTGGGTGTGTGTGTGTGTGTGTGTGTGTGTGTGTGTGTGTGTGTGTGTGTGCGTGCGTGCGTGCGTGCGTGCGTGCGTGTGTGTGTGTGTGTGTGTGTGCGTGTGTGTGTGTGTGTGTGTGTGGTGAAAGCCCTACTTCTCATCTTATATCAACTACAGGTTCTATAAACTATACTGTTGTCACCATCTATTATTATTGATTAGAGTTTTAATTCTAATAGCATGTATCTATGTTTCACTGCATGGTATACATATAGTATATAGTAGACAGTATTTACTATAGTATATAGTAGACAGTATTTACTATAGTATATAGTAGACAGTATTTACTATAGTATATAGTAGACAGTATTTACTATAGTAGACAGTATATACTATGGTATATAGTAGACAGTATATACTATAGTATATAGTAGACAGTATATACTATAGTATATAGTAGACAGTATATACTATAGTATATAGTAGACAGTATATACTATAGTATATAGTAGACAGTATTTACTATAGTAGACAGTATATACTATGGTATATAGTAGACAGTATATACTATAGTATATAGTAGACAGTATATACTATAGTATATAGTAGACAGTATTTACTATAGTATATAGTAGACAGTATATACTATAGTATATAGTAGACAGTATATACTATAGTATATAGTAGACAGTATATACTATAGTATATAGTAGACAGTATATACTATAGTATATAGTAGACAGTATATACTATAGTATACAGTAGACAGTATTTACTATAGTATATAGTAGACAGTATATACTATAGTATATAGTAGACAGTATATACTATAGTATATAGTAGACAGTATATACTATAGTATATAGTAGACAGTATATACTATAGTATATAGTAGACAGTATATACTATAGTATATAGTAGACAGTATATACTATAGTATGTGCTTCAACCACAGAAACATTCAGTTCATTTAGATCAAAACAATCTACTTTTAAGAACAATTACACAGATTACATTTGCTCATAAATCTTTAATAAAATGCTTTAGCGTTAGACAGGCTACACTTTAGCCTTCATTACATGACTCAGCAGTTTGTAGCGCTTTGATAAATGCAGCAGAAAATATCGTTGTTCACTTTCCTCCAAAATAATAAAGTGTGATTATATTTTACTCAGAGAATAAAACATGATCAAAACTACATTATATACTTTTATAATCTCACGGTAAAAGTTCAAATGTATGAGGAAATTTATTTTTTGTTGAAACAAATGAATGTGAACAAAGATGTACAGGTTGAGTTTATTCTAACAATAATTTATAATTATATTCTGTTTAACATCATGTTACAGTAGAACAGGTATTATATATATAATCAATTTAAGACTATTACAGTAAAGTGACTGTATTTCTAGAGAACATTACAGAACATTACAGAACATTACAGAACATTAGAGAACATTAGAGAACATTAGAGAACATTAGAGAACATTACAGAACATTAGAGAACATTAGAGAACATTAGAGAACATTACAGAACATTAGAGAACATTACAGAACATTAGAGAACATTACAGAACATTAGAGAACATTACAGAACATTAGAGAACATTAGAGAACATTACAGAACATTAGAGAACATTACAGAACATTAGAGAACATTAGAGAACATTACAGAACATTACAGAACATTAGAGAACATTACAGAACATTAGAGAACATTACAGAACATTAGAGAACATTAGAGAACATTAGAGAACATTACAGAACATTAGAGAACATTAGAGAACATTACAGAACATTAGAGAACATTAGAGAACATTAGAGAACATTAGAGAACATTAGAGAACATTAGAGAACATTAGAGAACATTACAGAACATTAGAGAACATTACAGAACATTAGAGAACATTACAGAACATTAGAGAACATTACAGAACATTAGAGAACATTAGAGAACATTAGAGAACATTACAGAACATTAGAGAACATTAGAGAACATTACAGAACATTAGAGAACATTACAGAACATTAGAGAACATTACAGAACATTAGAGAACATTACAGAACATTAGAGAACATTACAGAACATTAGAGAACATTAGAGAACATTACAGAACATTAGAGAACATTAGAGAACATTAGAGAACATTACAGAACATTACAGAACATTAGAGAACATTACAGAACATTAGAGAACATTACAGAACATTACAGAACATTAGAGAACATTAGAGAACATTACAGAACATTAGAGAACATTACAGAACATTAGAGAACATTAGAGAACATTAGAGAACATTAGAGAACATTAGAGAACATTACAGAACATTAGAGAACATTACAGAACATTAGAGAACATTAGAGAACATTACAGAACATTAGAGAACATTACAGAACATTAGAGAACATTACAGAACATTAGAGAACATTACAGAACATTAGAGAACATTAGAGAACATTAGAGAACATTAGAGAACATTAGAAACACAAACAGGAAATAAAAGAGCTTTTCACACTGAAATGTTTTCTACATTTAACAATAATAAATGCATTAAATATGGATTTAACAGGAACTCTAATGTAACTTTAACGTTTAAAAATAAGGAAGAAAACTTTGACAAAGTCATTTAACAAAGTTTTTCCTCTTCTGTTAAAGTACAAAGAATAAAGTTTATATCGAAGTACGTGTAGAAAAAAAAAGATAATCATTACACAAAACTTTCAAAATAAAATCAGATTGAACTTTTACAGCTGTAGCAAAAAACCAACCAAAGTGAGAAGATGGAGTTATTTAAAGTAAATAATCTGTGCACAGTGTACGTGGTCCATGCATCTGGAACAATAATTAATATTAATGAAGTTTATAACGAAGGAACAGTGCTGAGTCAGCAGAAGGACGTTTAAATATGTAACATCACATTAATTTTATATCGTCTTTGTTTTACAAAGACTTTAGTCACTACTTTAATGTGGTGGACGTTTAATACATATTGTGTGTGTGTGTGTGTGTGCTTCAAACATGCTCAGAGTGTGCTACACACACACACACACACACACACACACACACACACACACACTACAGGATGTGATGATGACACATTTCCTAAATACTTAGATCAGACTAATGTCTAGGATCTTCTGTTCTCTAATGTGTCACATGTTCCAACACCTGAATGTAATTCATATGAATGAGACCCTCATTATTCCCACAGGGACAGAGAACGGCCCCTGAACCACAGCTGGACACCGCACATTAAAATCTATATTTTAAACCAGTTTCTATAAATATTTAACTACATTTAAAAGCCTTCAGCACAAAAACACAAGCTTTCACTGATTTAAAATGTGTTATTGTACAGAAACGTATAATTATGTTGTTCATACAATATATTTCACCAGATCTACACTTTGTACTATTGTGAGAAAATAATCCTGTTAATACTTTTATTTAGTGTTTATTATCAATGTTAATGTTCAGCCATTAAATGTCTGTTAACATTAAACTAGTTTCACACAGATACAGGAAGTCTATAGACCTACAGCATGTAGTTATTTATTATTACTATTGTGAAGACTTTTTATGCTTTTTTGAAATAATAGTGAATACTGTAAAAATATAGCAAAATAAAACAGATTGTGATGCATCGTGGAGTCAGAATTGTTGAACATGATTAATTAAGTGAATATGTACAGTCCTAATTATATACGTATAAACAACACACGCATGCAACTGGTGGCTCGGGGGCCACATACGGCCCTCTGACTCATTTTGTGTGACCTCCAAAGCAAACGCACACAATCAGTTCAAAAACACAAAATAAGGAATAATACAAACTCTTTGTTGTTTCCTGTGTTTATCTCTGATTGGCTGTTATTCTATAATGCTGACGTGAATGTTGATCATGTGACCCTCAGGGCCCTAGTGCTGGTAACGTGTAAATAATCAGTTAGTCTGCACACACACACACACACACACACACACACACACACCTTCATCCATCTTCTCTGTCAGCACCAACAACAGGTCATTCATTCATAAAGCCCCGCCCCCTGAGGAGTAATGAGTCTGTTTGTGGGCGTGGCTTAGCTGGTGGTGAATGCATCACTTTAACTCTTTTATTAACAACATTAGATGATTGATCTGAAATGGAACAAACTGTTAATAAATATAAAGTTTCTGTTCATCCATGTGACTCTTTATAAGGTAACGTTATTATAGTTTACACACATTATTATGATAAAACACTACAAACACAATTATCTGCTTTTGACACAATTTTCATGTAGAAAATATTTTGTTTTCATAAGAAACAAAGTGTTATTTAAATTGTAAAGTTAATTTCTGTACTACTGTATGCATGAAACACATTTCTGTTTGTACTAATGTCTATAGTAAATGTAACGCTATGATGATGTTTATCTGGTTCTTATAAATGTTTATTCATTTAAAAACAAAAACCATTTTGAGAAGAAATGACGTTATTTTGATTGTGTGTGTGTTGTTGTGTATTAGTGTGTAGAGTTCTTTTAGAACATGTGTAACAATCTCACACCATCAAACATTTCATTATTGACTCGTTTCTGTCACATTTTCATTGTCATATCATTTGTTTATTGATATTCTTTTGACAATTTTATGCTGAGCTCATCCTTAGATTATATTAAATATAACAAATATTTAATAAACAGTAAAACTAATTATGGCAACGACAAGAGAAAAGAATTAATCATGTGGTTCTTTCAAGTTTATGTTTTAAGGTATTGATTAAAAATATAATAAAGATAAACATGTAAAGCAAAGTTTATTATTAATATATTATATTATATAATGAAAATAATGATCTTTCCTTTTAGCCGACATGTAGATATCAGATTATTTATCAGAATAATGAATATTAGTGTTTTTCTAAACTCAGATTATAAATCAATAACATGTGAAACCTCAACCTTTGTGTGTTTTATATTTTTATAACGACAACACGTTATTTAAAGTGTCATAAATGGCTTTTATGTATATATATATATATATATATAATTACACCTCAGTGATCAGTGTAAATACTAAATTAATGAGCAGCTGATGATAATAAATCTCCTTTGTTCTCAGATCAAAGAGAATATTTAACGTTAAAAACTACGTTTAGAATAGAAACATGAATTCACAAACAATGAATACGTTATGAGACGTTAAATCATAAACATGTGATTGTATCTGATCTGAGGGTCACATGATCAACATCCATGTTATTATTTAAAATAATGACCAATCAGAGCTTTAATGAATATGAAAGAACAAATGAGGCAGAATGATGACGTCACTGTTTATCTATAATGATAATAATATGTTGTGCTGTAAAGTGATGACATCATTGGGTTTAAACAGTCTGGTCATGTGACCACGCCTCTGGACCAGCATTGATTAGTTCAGCTAATGACGGCGTACCATGTGCTACTAAATGATTAGAAAACATACCTTTATTTATACACAGAAAAATAAATCTTTATCTATTTAATAACTTTACTAATGTCTGAGGTTTATTTTCTTTGAACACAATATAACACAATATTAGCTCAAAATGAACTATTTCACATTTAGAAGCTTCACAGTTTGTGTTTTTACATTTAAAGGATCAAAGACGTTTGTTTCCATCTATAGAAAAGCCTGTTTTTTAATTCTATATATGACGTGATTTCAACAATATTTGACAGATTTTTTCATTTTTTACTAATTTATCTGATGGATTGAATGAAGTCTATCTTAAATAAACACAGGATGAATAAATGAATGAAAATAATGAACAGTTTAAACTGTTTAAAGTTTAAATATCTTTAGTGGGTTCATGGAGACGGAGGAGGAGGAGCCATAGGTTGCTGACCTTTGTCATAGCGTATCTAATGGCTCCGCCCTCATGGAACATCTCATAATGAGGATCTGAGGTTAGAACATGGAGAATCATCAGCAGCTCAGTGCTCGGTTCTGGTTCTGGTTCCAGAACCTTTTCCTCTGCAGTCTGTGGTTCTTAGAGCTGATGGTTCCTGGTCTGTAGTTCCCAGTAGAACCATTATTACTGGTGCTGCTCATGTTGGGTTTTGTTTTTTTTTAAACTAAACGTTATATTTATTTATGACTTGTATTTATTTTTATAAAAATAAAGTGTGATTCAGATCCAAATATGAAAGGTTCTGTTTCTGGTGTAAATGTTTAATATTGGCTCCTTATTATTAATAATATCTGTTATTGATGTGTTGGATGCATCTCACTTAATACATTAGAAATAAAAGAATTATAAACATTGTTTTCTAATAATGTTGTTTAATTGTGAGGTTAATTAAGATATTGATTATTGGCTGATCTTTACATTCTACAAATATCTGAGTCAGAAGATGATGTCACTAGTTTTTAATCTTCTAAATTCACAGTGAAAATATGGCTTATGGAGTCTTTTTGCTTCTCATTAACTTAATTACCCACCAAAGTAAATTAACTCCTCATGAATTATATTTTTTTATTTGCCTTAAAAATTAATGTAGCTCAATAACTCCTGCTGTTAATTCACAATAAACTCTGGAATGTTCTACAAATGGAAGTTGTGTCTGAAAAGTATCAAAGCTAAATTACTTTTAAATGAACTAAATGTTTTTAATTATCTTTAGAATAAAATAATATGGTAATGGTAATAAATTAAATATTCAGATTGCTAAGAAACAATTATTCTTTATTAACATACACAGTCAGATAAAATATGTGCAAATATTATAACAAAGTGCAGGTCTGAATTATTATGGTTTTTTTTTTTAAATATCTTGTTTCTTTTTATTTTTCTTATATCATAAGTTTTATATAAAACAAGCTTTATTTAACACACCAAGGGATTTTATTTTGAAAATACTAGAATTATGGTTTGTACAGAGGTGTAGTGGTTAGCATGTCCTCCTCACAGTAAGTAGGTTGTGGGTTCAAATCCTGGGGTGGAAACGTGGTTCCTGTGTGAGGAGTTTGCATGTTCTCCCTGTGCTGCTTAAATGATGTCATTACCTGTTTAACACTTTTACAGCTCCGCCTACTCTCTCAGACAAAAACACATACAGTTATGAACCAATGTATATCTGTGACTATTCATTAGTGATGTGAACAGTCTATGTTCATAGCTCTAAGCTGATCACATGACAGGGAGCTGAGACATATGCTAAGTAGTTTACTGAAGACCCAAACATGTTCCAGACCCAAACACACACTGACTATTTAGAGGAGCTGACATGTCCACCAGATAAGATGTATAGCAGATCTATTACTGTAGGAGGAGCTTATTACTATACCATATTTACCTTTATATGTGATGGAGTTACTGATATATTGGAAGATAAATAAGGACACACCCCCTCACTATATTATCCATTGATCAGATCAAACTAAACATTTACAGTGAGAATAGTGAATAATCACTGAATAATTGATCATTTTTTAGGCTTTTGGACATTTGTTGAAATGTCTTTATTTTAACTATTGGTGTAAATTAAACATTTGTCAGTGATTTAAACTAAAGAATAAAGACTGTGAGCAGCTATGACATCATAGTTCTACTCCTGTCGTTGTGAAGCTCGTATTACATGAAATATATTTGTGTTATTGTATGAACTAATGAACAAAAATAAAAGAACCTTTGCTTCCACATAAAAAAACTAAACCTAATGAGATTATGGAGCAATAAAATCTAAAATATCCGGTGTTTGGAATCCCCTCCTGACTACACACACACACACACACACACACACACACACACACACACACACACACACACACACACACACACACAGTGTCTTTATGATAATCTGCAGTGACCTCCGTTGTTTCCACTCTAACCTTCCTCTGTGGCCCTGGGGAGACGAGCACGTGCACTATAACGTGCACGCTCAGAGCTGCTAAGCTGCAGGTGGAACGTTGACTTATGAAAGAGGTTGTGTGTGTGTGTGTGTGTGTGTGTGTGTGTCATTCTCTGTGATGTTTGGGGGCAGATGTGATGTTTTCCCATCAGTGAACGGGTTCAAAGAAGTGTTTTTGATCACCGTGCAGTGTGCACACATACACACACACACACACACACGCATGTACCCACACGTGTGTGTGTGTGTGTGTGTGTGCATAGCCATTGGTAATGCTCAAATGATTGTGTTTAGGACTAAAGAGGAAGTAAAATAATAGTTTTATTTTTAGCTTAACAGCCTTTGTTGCCATGGTAAATATTTACTGTAATCTCACACAATAAGTGAACAAAAGATTGTGTTAGAATCATAAAATGTGAGAGAAATTTGTCATCCTAAATAATCCATTATAGTTTAAACTCGCACTGACTTCATCTCTTCATCTACTACAAATAAAATGTATTATTGTTATTATTATAATTACTGCCATTTCCAAAGATATGATTTAATTTTCATTAGCACATAAAACATGGCTGATCCTCCTGTGACTGTTCAACATGTGACTCTGTCCTCCATGTTTGTCCAGTGACGACCACGAAGAGACGTAAACTTGTTCCCTCACTCGTGAACAAGACCCCGAGGTACTTGAACTCCTCCACCTGGGGCAGAACCTCATCTCCAACCCGGAGAAGGCACTCCACCTTTTTCCGGTCGAGAACCATGGACTCGGATTTGGAGGTGTTGATTCTCATTCCGGCCGCTTCACACTCGGCTGCGAACCGATCCAGTGAGAGTTGAAGGTCACGGTATGTTGGAGCCAACAGGACCACATCATCTGCAAAAAGCAGTGATGCAATACTGAGGCCCCCGAACCGGACCCCCTCAACGCCCTGACTGCGCCTAGAAATTCTGTCCATAAAAGTTATGAACAGAATCGGTGACAAAGGGCAGCCCTGGCGGAGTCCAACCCTCACCGGAAACGATTTCGACTTACTGCCGGCAATGCGGACCAGACTCTGACTCCGGTCATACAGGGAATGAACAGCTCCTATCAGGAGGTTCGATACCCCATACTTCCGGAGGACCCCCCACAGGAATCCCCGAGGGACACGGTCAAATGCCTTTTCCAGGTCCACAAAACACATGTGGACTGGTTGGGCAAATTCCCATGACCCCTCAAGGACCCTGCTGAGGGTGTAGAGCTGGTCCACAGTTCCACGGCCAGGACGAAAACCACAATGTTCCTCCTGAATCCAAGGTTCAACTATCCGGCGGACCCTCCTCTCCAGTACCCCTGAATAGACCTTACCGGGGAGGCTGAGGAGTGTGACCCCTCTATCATTGGAACACACCCTCCGGTGTGAACACAACAACCACCCCGGTCTGCCAATCCAGAGGCACTGCCCCCGATGTCCACGCGATGTTGCAGAGTCGTGTCAGCCATGACAGCCCCACAACATCCAGGGCCTTGAGGAACTCCGGGATCTCATCCACCCCCGGAGCCCTGCCACCGAGGAGCTTTTTAACCACCTCGGCAACCTCAGCCCCAGAGATAGGAGAGCCCACTCTCGGGTCCCTGGGCCCTGCTTCCTGATTGGAAGGCGTGTCGGGGGGATTGAGGAGGTCTTCGAAGTATTCCCCCCACCGATCCACAACGTCCCGAGTCGAAGTCAGCAGCGCACCATCCGCACCATACATAGTGTTGACGGTGCACTGCTTCCCCCTCCTGAGACGCCGGATGGTGGTCCAGAATCTCTTCGAAGCCGTCTGGAAGTCGTTCTCCATGGCCTCACCAAACTCCTCCCATGTCCGGGCTTTTGCCTCGGCGACCGCCGTGGCTGGACTCCGTTTGGCCCGTCGGTACCTGTCTGCTGCCTCCGGAGTCCCACAGGCCAAAAAGGCCCGGTAGGACTCCTTCTTCATCTTGACGGCATCCCTCACCCCCGGTGTCCACCAACGGGTTCGGGTATTGCCGCCACGACAGGCACCGACTACCTTGCGGCCACAGCACCGATCAGCTGCCTCAGCAACAGAGGCACGGAACATGGCCCACTCGGACTCAATGTCCCCCGCCTCCTCCGAGACATGGTTGAAGTTTTCCCGGAGGTGGGAGTTGAAGCTCCTTCTGACGGGAGACTCTGCCAGGCGTTCCCAGCAGACCCTCACTATACGTTTGGGTCTGCCAGGTCTAACCGGCATCCTCCCCCGCCATTGGAGCCAACTCACCACCAGGTGGTGATCAGTTGACAGCTCCGCCCCTCTCTTTACCCGAGTGTCCAAGACATGCGGCCGCAAGTCCGATGACACGACTACGAAGTCGATCATCGAACTGCGGCCTAGGGTGTCCTGGTGCCAAGTGCACATATGGACACCCTTATGCTTGAACATGGTGTTTGTTATGGACAATCTGTGACGAGCACAGAAGTCCAACAACAAAACACCGCTCGGGTTCCGATCAGGGGGGCCGTTCCTCCCAATCACGCCCCTCCAGGTTTCACTGTCGCTGCCAACGTGAGCGTTGAAGTCCCCCAGCAGAACGAGGGAATCCCCAGAAGGAGCACTCTCCAGTACTCCCTCTAAGGAATCCAAGAAGGGTGGATACTCTGAGCTGCTGTTTGGCCCATAGGCACAAACAACAGTCATGATCCGTCCCCCCACCCGAAGGCGGAGGGAGGCTACCCTCTCGTCTACCGGGGTAAACTCCAACGTACAGGCACTAAGTCGGGGGGCAAGAAGTATAGCCACCCCGGCCCGGCGCCTCTCACCATTGGCGACTCCAGAGTAGAAGAGAGTCCAACCCCTGTCGAGAAGGCTGGTTCCAGAGCCCTTGTTATGTGTCGAGGTGAGACCGACTATATCTAGTCCGAACTTCTCCACCTCGCACACAAGCTCAGGCTCCTTCCCCGCCAGAGAGGTGACATTCCACGTCCCTAACGCTAGCTTCTGTAGCCGGGGATCAGATCGCCAAGGCCCCCGCCCTGGACGACTGCCCGATCCACATTGCACCGGCCTCATATGATCCCTCCTGCGGGTGGTGGGCCTACGGGAGGGCGGGCCCACGTCGTCCTTTCGGGCTCTGACCGGCCGGGGCCCGTGGGCAAAGCCCCGGCCACCAAGCGCTCTCACTCGAGCCCCAACCCCGGGCCTGGCTTCAAGGTGGGGCCCCGGTAGCGCCAATCCGGGCGACGTGAACTGCCTTTGTTGTTTCATGTACATATATGGCTATTAAACCCCTCTTAGTCGGACCCGTCACCTGGGACCTGTTTGACTTGGGAGACCCTACCAGGGACATTAAGCCCCCGACAACAAAGCTCCCAGGATCATTCAGGTACTCAAACCCCTCCACCACGTTAAGGTGGCGGAGGGGTTCACTGTGTATGAATAATTAATGAGTCGTTAATGATAAAAGCTTCATCAAATGTTGACTTAATACAATCAACATTAATTAATAATTAATCACCTGTAAATTATGACTTATTTTAATCTCGTGACACCGCTTATGGGACCTTTATTTTGGAGGGTCACCGCTCTCTGTTACCTTTATTTTGGAGGGTAGTGGGCTGAAAAGCTTGAGAACCAGTTGTTTAAAGGTGTTTTTAATTATGATCCAATGTATGAATATTAAAGACTTTACAGTGTATAAATGTATAGATAATTATACACAGATGCTGTACTTTTTCAAACATTATTATTCTCGGTGTTTATTATGATCTGTGTGTTTTTATGGTTAAAACAATAAATCCAATCCCTCGTCCAACTACTGTACCTCATCCAACCACCTTATCCAACTTCCTCATCCAACCCCCTCCTGGTGTCTAACCATCATAGATATAGAGGATATAGTGATGAGTGATCAACAATGTTTCTTGGCAAAACTCAATCCCTGAAACTGAGACTTTTAATTCTTTTCTTGGCTCTTCTTCAGAAACCCTGAGTCTTTCGTTCCCTTTAATTACCTCTGACGTTCTCCTTGGCTTTACCTGCATCCATCGCTGCCAGCATCACTGCAGACTTTCCTCCTGCAGGTGGAAAGCGTCTAACTTATGTGATTAATGCAGAATGGAGGGTTGAATATACAAATACACCTGAAAGCTCTGAGCATGAAGTCAATATGGCAACGAGCCACGCGCTTACATAAGCTCGTCTGTGCAGAGTTTTTATACTGACGTGGTTATTGATATTCTGAGCACTATCACTGTGTCAGCGTCTGTAGAAAAAGTGTTTAAAATGTACCGTGGTGCACATTCACAACCCAGTGGACTTTTCCTTTTCTTCTTCTTCTTCTCTTGGCCTAGTTTTAGATTCTAAGGTTAAAATATGACATTAAAGTCACACCGAGAGGCAGAGCTCGTTTTATTTCTATTATAATAACATTGGAAATTGCAGTGAAAGGTCTTTATAATGAGTTTACATTTTAAACATTCATATGGAACTAAATCATAGTTGTATAATGTTGGACACATATGAAGTCCCATTTGCATTGTGACATTTACTGTATATTATTATTATTATTATTATTCTGCTGGCCCTATTGTTGTTTATTTACTTTATTTGGTGAATATTTCGTACGTCACATTTAGCAGATCTGCAAAGTAGATGTAAAAACTATTCTATGCTAAAATAACTGGATTTATGCATCAATATGTTCCATCATCACTGTTATAAAGTGAATATTTATCAGACTTACAGTAGATACACGTCTCTGTTGGATTATAATCACAGCATCATTTAGTCAGAATAAATACAGATTAACAGAATGTTTGACAGAATGATGATGTCACTCTCCAAGGTGCTGAAAGTTTCCTAAACACATATTTAAATATGTTTTTTTCTGATTATTTTTCTATTTTCACAGCACTTATGATGATTACTTTGCAACTCAGTGTTTAACCTGCTCTACGTTAATCAGAGAGCCAATAACTCTATGACTAATATATCTATAAGTTAATGCTTTAGTGGGAACAAACCCAGACATCATTAGAATAAATCAACCTTTAGCCTATAGATCTATTACATCATTTCCTGCTTTTTAGCGTGAGTTTAGCTGTTGGCCATGATTGGAGCGTTTCTCTTGTGTGTGTGTGTGTGTGTGTGTGTGTGTGTGTGTGTGTGTGTGCTTTCTGCTGATTGCAGCAGTGATGCATGGAGGGGGGAGGGGGGTGTTGGGTGGGGGTGTGGCCCCCCAGCACAACAATCTACAGATTTATGATGTGATAATTTACTGATGCAGCTGTTGTTGTTTATGGATGTGTGTGTGTGTGTGTGTGTGTGTTATTTACAGTGAAATCCAATCGTTCCTGGTTGTGTGACAATAATCAGCTGCAGAGTCTATTTAACAGAACTCTACAGATGTTTCCTGCTTTGTTGGGATGAAATATGAATGTTTTTATGCTCTATAGTTAAATATGGTTAAAGTGAGGTTTAGGAAGCAGATCAGACCTGGTTTTAAACAGAAAAAAACAAAATAACTCATGTATTTATCAAGATGAAGTTCAATATTTATATTTTCTAAAGCATTATATATACAGTACATACAGTATATAATCATGGACTAAAGTATTGGCACCCCTGGAATTTTTCCAGAAAATACACAGTTTCTCCCAGAAATTGTTGCAATTGTAAATGTTTTTGGTTTACATACATACAGTATGTTGATAAAACATAAAAAAGCAGAAGAAAAAAGTCAAAATGTACTTAATTAAAGAGACATTTCTAGGTGTGACACAAATAAAAGTCATCATCTATATATTGTAACTGGCTTCAGGTGTAATGTCTATATTTCCAGCTCATATTAATGCCACAGCTGACTTTAAATAAGCGTCACATGCTGGAAATAAAATCATTTACCACAGTTTTAAAAGAGTGTCAACAATATTGTCTGATCCATCTTTATAATAATAAACGTTCCTGGATAACAGTGGATATTATTCAGATGAATAAATAAATGTGGTTATCACAGATTCATAGAACAATAGACCATCATTTTACTGACTTTATGGATGGACCCCAAAAATCTCTCCTTTATTCCCCTTATAGATGGTCCTGTCTCCACATGACTGTTCTTCAATGTTCATGTCTGTGTTCAACCACCTTCAGATACAGTGGGGGTCCCTGCTCTATGGGACCTTTATTTTGGAGGGTCCCTGCTCTCTGGGACCTTTATTTTGGAGGGTCCCTGCTCTCTGGGACCTTTATTTTGGAGGGTCCTCACTCTCTGGAACCTTTATTTTGGAGGGTCCCCGCTCTCTGGGACCTTTATTTTGGAGGGTCCCTGCTCTCTGGGACCTTTATTTTGGAGGGTCCCTGCTCTATGGAACCTTTATTTTGGAGGGTCCTCACTCTCTGGGACCTTTATTTTGGAGGGTCCCTGCTCTCTGGGACCTTTATTTTGGAGGGTCCCTGCTCTATGGAACCTTTATTTTGGAGGGTCCCTGCTCTATGGAACCTTTATTTTGGAGGGTCCCTGCTCTCTGGGACCTTTATTTTGGAGGGTCCTCGCTCTATGGAACCTTTATTTTGGAGGGTCCCTGCTCTCTGGGACCTTTATTTTGGAGGGTCCTCGCTCTCTGGAACCTTTATTTTGGAGGGTCCCCGCTCTCTGGGACCTTTATTTTGGAGGGTCCCTGCTCTCTGGGACCTTTATTTTGGAGGGTCCCTGCTCTCTGGGACCTTTATTTTGGAGGGTCCCCGCTCTCTAGGACCTTTATTTTGGAGGGTCCCCGCTCTCTAGGACCTTTATTTTGGAGGGTCCCCACTCTCTGGGACCTTTATTTTGAAAAGGTAGAGAACCACAGATATGCATATATATGTATTTATATTGTGAAATGTGTAAATAAAGGAACAGTAGACGTTGTATCTGACATAGAAGGACGTCTAACACCAGGAGGAAAGTTTAAAGCTTGTGTTTCATGTTTTTAAGGATTCCACAAATATATAAATAGTGTTTTTTCAGGTTCTTCTTCTGTGAAAAAGTGAGAGCTGATGTTTCTGTTACAGTGTTGATATAAATATAGTTTTTTTACTGTTGACTTGATGTCAGACACAGTAGTATTGGGCTGTCAGTCAACCAATCACGTTCTACCACTGGTTTATATATGTACTGTATGTTTCCATTAGCATTGGGACAATAACCTTTATATACATGTATTTAAATGTTGGGTTTAACTAAATGTGTTGCCAGGTCTGTTTCTGTCTTTCGTTAGAGCTGTTTTTCATGCCTGTCGTCTCTCGTGATGTTTCCATTGTCCTCTGAACACATCTGTAACAGCAGAACATCTGGATAAGGTGAGAATGTTCCAGATGTGGATCCAGGACATGTGACCCATGGAGCATTTTTGGAATGTTCTGGATCCACATGTCCAGGAACAATGTCTACAGGAAGGATTTTCTACCTTAACTGTGAGGCAGCAGTAGGGTTGCTGGTTCAAGTCCTGGTGCGGACCAAAAATACAAAAGTTGTTCTGGTAGTACAGCCGAGGTGCCCTTGAGCAAGGCAGCAAACCCCAACACTGGGCACTGTGCAGTGCCTTCATTGTAAAAGCAGCCCCACATCTAATACAACATGTCCTGTGTGTGAGAATTATGTCCATAAAATTTCCCCCTGGGATTAATGAAGTATTTCAAATAAAATAAGTTAATAAATAAAAAGGATAAATAAGATGAAATAAAAGAGGTTAAAAGTGACAATAATAGGTCAACATATGTGACATTAGGTGTAAAAGTGGTAGAAATGGTTTATTAGTGATGAACATGTCTGGAAAGTGTAAATATATGTAGAAGAGTTATTAAAATATGATGTAGAAGTGTCAGAAATGGGAGAAATGTAGCAAAAATACATTAAAAGGAGCAAAAATATGGTAAGAAAAATTGATGAAAATATGTTAAATATGGAGAGTTTGGTGTAGATGCAAAAAAAGGATAAAAATAAGCAAAAATGGGCTGAAATTGTTCAGGAATCTGGCAACCCCTCCCAGTGTCTTGTGATCATAAATGGGGTCCAGACCCTCAGGTTGAGAACCCCTGGACTAAACAACAGTGTGATCTTTATTCTAGCAGCCATCACTCTATAATCACATACACAGCAACTCTATGCTAAACTCTATGTTTATTTCTGCTACTCTTTCATTTCAACAAATAAAAACACTTTGACTAAATGACAAATAATGTTTCACCAAAAGCACTTTTTATGTGTGATCAATAAAAACAACTATTTACTGGGAAACAATTAGAAATACAGTCAGATGGAAACATTCCTATATTTCTGAGTCTATCTTCAGTTATTATTTCATATCTGCATTAACAGCATTATTAGTTCTGTTTATTCATGAGCTTCAGTCCATATTTATTGAAACTTTAGTGAAATATATCTATGAAAATAGATTTATAACATCTTATTTTTATTACTGATCTCTGAAATTAACATTTCCTCAAAACAAAATGTATCTTTGACATGATTATTATTATTATTATTAGCATAACTTCATATTAACACGACCATAAAACACAAAAACAAACACATGGTTTTTATTTCCTTATAACTGTGAAGATTATTATTATTTCAATTTTTTAATTTTATGAGATCACACACACACACACACACACACACACACACACACACACACACACACACACACACTGTGATCATACAACAAAAGTGAATTATTGTTACTTTGTGAATAAATCCAGTGTTTGTTTTAAAAACTTGAATGAATTATCATTGTGTAGTTGTGTAGTTGTGTAGTGTTGTGTAGTTGTGTAGTGTTGTGTAGTTGTGTAGTGTTGTGTAGTTGTGTAGTGTTGTGTTGTATAGTGTGTGTGTGTGTGTGGTTATATTTGTACAACACTAAAACATTAATGTATAAATTGTGTGTGTTTTGTTCCTGTGTCTAATAAACTGTAAATAAAGAAAACATTCTACAGATAAACCTAAACCACGTGTCAAACTCAAGGTCTGGGGGCCAATTCTGGCCCTAAAGAGCTTCTATATGAAAAACCTGAGTTATATAAATTACCAAATAATACTTGTTAATATCTCAAATTCACTGATTCACTTCAAATCAAACTGGTCCATGTTTGGCCCTTGAACTAAATTAGTTTGACACCCCTGTTCTAAACAATGTTTATAAACATATCATAGAAAATAAAACATTAAAGCTCCTTTTCCATAGCATAGCATAGCATAGCATAGCATAGCATAGCATAGCATAGCATAGTGCAGTTTCACACAGAATGTGTGTGTCAGGGCTTTCTTTGTATAAACTGTCACTAATCTTTTAAACATGAGCGCACATGATAAGAATATCTGAAACACTGACTACACACACACACACACACACACACACACACACACACACACACACACACACACACACACACACACACACACACACACACACAGTGATGTGTGCTATGCTGACAGACTAAACTCTAGAACCTTTTAATATAATTAGTTTTCTGTCAGTGATGCAGAAGGAAAAGCTCGTTACAGGACGTCTGACGCACGCTTTGTGTTTGTCACGTAACATTAATACAACACAACACAACCACAACAATGGACTATAGTTACAGTACAAAAAAATACATCAAGAAATACAATATTTTTATCTATTTATTTATATATTTTGTGGGCAAAAATGTGGAAAAACGGTGTCAGTTCATTATAGCAGTGGTTCTCAAACTGAGGTCCTCCAGTTGCATCTTATGGGTCCGTGAACATACTGTATCATTGCTAAAGTGTGTAACTACATGAGGAGCTAATGCAGTAATAAAACACTTTACATGATGACACATATATATATATTATATCACTGATATAATCATTCAAAATAAGCTTCTTTATAAATGTGCACATATTTTATTTATCTGTAACATTTTAAACACATTTTGTTATGTACAGTATGAGACGAGCAGACCTACAGCTATGATTTAAGGTCATTTCTGGATTATTATTTCCTTTGGTATTTAGGGAAACATATATCTATACTATAATTCAAGGATGGTGTGTGTGTGTGTGTGTGTGTGTGTGTGTGTGTATCTCCCTGACAAGGTGTGAGTTCGACCTGAAACTTGGTCGACGGCGTCCAAATACCCTGAGTGTGTGTATCTGTTATTTTGGAGTAATTTGGTGAAGCAAAACGGTCAAAACGTTAATTTTATAATTACGGCTCCCTCGGTAAGAGCGCGGTATTGATCGCGCTACTTCTGGTTCCGGGTTCATGACGTCATTGTGTCGCAGTTTGTTTGGGTTAAAAAAACAAAAAAGGGTGAATATGAAAAACGTGTTTGTACCGCTAAAAGTTATTTAAGTTAATATTTCATGGTTATTTAATATTATTCCCGTGATTCCAAACTTCCTTTAAATCTCTGGTCACAGACGTCACTTCCTCCTTCATCTCATGACTGTCGGCGGTGCCTGTGATGACGTCATTAGTCGACTTTATCATAAACAACCTGATTCTTCAGACAGAGGAATGTAACGTTTTAGTGGGTCCACAACACAGCTCTACTTTGATTATTGTTTGTTCTGTGCAAGGGTGAGTGTTCTTATATTATTCTATGAGCTAAGAAAGATGCTAGCAGCTACAATGTAAACACACGCACACACACATACGGCTGATGTGCCAGGATGTACATGCACTACACTCACACAGAGCCGTTTAGAGAGAGTAGCGACTTTGGTTTTGCAAAACGTTTATTTTTCATGGTACTTCCGTGTCTCACTTAACAACCTGCAACGGATTATGTGCAAGACGCGCGTGTGTGTGAGAGATAACGCATGGAGGAGATGGATGTAGACACACACACACACACATACAGTATTTATAATAAAAATATACTAAATGAGTAAAATAAAACAAAAAACTAAACAATATTTATACAAAAACTACACAAATTGACTCCTGAATCACTCTATAAAAAACACACAAAATGACTCCAAAAAACATACATTACAGAAAAATACACCAAACAAAAACTTATAAAAGTGTGTAAAAAACAACAAAAACAAAGACATTTATCATGTTCATGTCTCATAGAAATAAACCAGATAAATCACACACACTATTTTACTTTGAACCTACAAATAAAGCCTTTATAACACTACAGAGTACAGTATGTACACCTCTATGTACAGTATGTACACCTCTATGTACAGTATGTACACCTCTATGTACAGTATGTACACCTCTATGTACATACAACCTTCAAACATATACTCATTTGGTCATGATTGACTCTACTTAAGCTCCTCTACTAGTACAGTGTAAGACAGAAGTATGTATTCATATAGTGGGAGGAGCAAGATTCGAACCCCCAACCCTTCAGTTATTGAACGATTATAATATGTATATATTTATAAGATACAAAATGACTCCAGAATCACTACAAATGCAACAAAAAACAATAATTATAAAAAAATGCACAAATGACGTCAAACAAAAAACTAAACAATATTTATACAGAAGTACACAAAATGACAATAGAAATGCACAAAAACATACAAAAGGCTCCAAAAAACAGATATTACAGAAAAATACACCAAACGACAACAGAAATATGAAAATGACTCAAAATACACTAAAGTAAATATTTATAGAAAAAATACACATAATGACTCCAATAAACATACATTACAGAAAAATACGCCACACAAAAAAAATATAAAAAGTATTAAAAAAACAACACATTTACATGCACATTATTATGGCCATAATTGACAACTCTACTTAAGCTCCTCCCACTATATGAATACATATTTCCGTCTTGCACTGTACTAGTTACAATAAAATACACAAAAGAACTACAGAAATACACATCAATAACCCAAAATGATAACTTAAATACACAAAACAACAGCAAAGATTCGTAAAAATTTTTTCAAAAATACACAAAACGAGACCAAAAATACATGAAATAAATCAAGAAAACTCAAACTCAAATACATTGTGTGATAAGTTTATAATTACTACCTGTACAGTTTATTAATCTCTAAATACTAAACTAAGTATTAAATATCACTGCCTCTCTTTTCTTTCTTATTCTATATTTCTCTGCAGCACAAACACTATTTAATATAAATATAATATTTAATATATATCTTTTTTTCTATTTATTTCTAGTTTGATATCAAAGTGTTTTAT
>NC_041055.1:33303717-33321217 GCF_900634775.1 Gouania willdenowi | reverse complement strand
ACACACACACACACACACACACACCTACACACACACACACACACACACACACACACACACACCCACACACACACACACACACACACACACACACACACTGCTGTAAATTCTATAATGGACTTTTTTCATTAATCATATAAAGAAGAATTGATAATTAACAAAGACGTGGAGATGAAATGTAATTATTAAAGTTATTAAAGCCTGTCGTTATGATTAGAATCAATAATTGACCATTAGTTTAAAGAGCAGTTTGTTCTCAAGGTTGAAGGTTCCATTTCCTCTTAAATGTCTTTAACACAGCGCATGTAAAGAGTTAAATATTATATATAATATAATAATAGGTTCAAGGATGGATATAATCAATAGTTTCTAATCTCTCATTATTTATCACTGTTAATGGTACTAATTGCATTTTATATTCTTAAATATATATAATGTCAATAAAAAATAAAATAAATATTAGTACAGTAATGTGTTTTATTAAATAATGAAACATAGGAATATTCCTGGTTTTAAACATGTCTGAAGTAAATATAGAATAATATATAATACAATATTATTAATGTGTTTTTAATAAAAACAAGTGAGCTCAGTTTAAACTGCAGGATTAGCTGATGTTTGTTACATCATGGATTAACTAATCCAGATTATCAGGATTAGCCTGGATAAATCCATATTTGAGGTTTTGTTTTGTACTTTATGATTTTGATGAATCCAAGACTGTCTCGTCCAATCAGATCACAGCGTTGGTCCTCCAACATCTGATGATAAAGTGAGTGTGTGATTGATTAGCATTGATTAACCTATTGTGACTCATTAACATAATGAAGATGCTGGGAATGCTAATTATTGATTATTGTCTGTACAGTAACACTAGAGACATTTTAATAAAGTTAACACTAACAAAAACATAAACAACACACTATGTTTTTCATGAGCTGAATGTAAAAAACATGTATTAAAAATGTTTCTAAATGTGTTAATAATCATCACCTCCATCAGACATTTGTTCTTTTGTTTGGAAATGAATCAAATAAAAAGGAATTAAATATAGTTACAACAAATGTTTTAATGTTAATTGCTTTTTTTTTTTTTTTTTAACAATTACATAGACGTACAATCACATTTATATAACATATCATTAAACTGTATGTTTACAGACTAATAGAAGCGTAGGTTTATGGTAACATTAATAACAGAACATTAAACATGGAGATAAATCATAAACTATGATCATAAAATCAGTTTTATTCCAGACATTTTAAATACAGACTGTGAACATAAAGTAATGATCTATCGTTGGTGTTAATGATGAGAATCTGTGATGTTCCTGCTTTAATGAGAGCACATATAGAGGAATATACAGTATATATATATATACTGTATATATAGTAGAAGAGTTTAGCAGAAACTATGACAGATGATTGTGGTCCAAAGATAAAACCAGTTTCATTAACTTCACCTTTTAACTCAACATCAAACATTACAGTGTGTCAATAAAAAAGTTCCTAAGCAGCAAAACTGGGACAGAAATACAGTATATATACATATTTATTTATTTATTTATTTATTCAGCTGAATATGGAAGCAGACACAGATCATCACATGAATTAATATGTAAAATGATATAAAACAGGTTTAATGTGTGAGAATAGTGCAGTTAAAAACACACTTTTCAGGAATTCAATATTTGGTTTATTTAACCACGTTTTATTTACTGTCTTGATTTTATTTGTGATTATTGGTCTGTGATGTCACAGTTTGAATCCAAATGATCATAAACATTGTGAGGGATGTATTTCTTCTCTGATGACATCGTTGTGTACCTTCAGTCATTCCTAAAACATGACAATTAAAAATGGACTTTTACAGCTGATAAAAGTCTTATTTAATCAGAAATAAAATGGGTTCAAACTGGGGGTGTTGGTAATGTCATTTAAAAGTCAGAACAATTAGTTTAAACTGGTAAATAATGGACATGAAAAATGGTGAATGTGGTTAAAATGTCATTTATAATCATGAAATCTGGTGAAAAGAGGTTAAAAGTGACAATAATGTATCAACATATGTGACATTAGGTGTAAAAGTGGTAGAAATGGTTTATAAGTGATGAACATGTCTGGAAAGTGGAAAAATGTGTAGAAAAGTCATTAAAATGTGATGTAGAAGTGTCAGAAATGTAGCAAAAATACATTAAAAAGAGCAAAAATATGGAAATAAAAAGTGATGAAATGATTCCTGGAGGCTTAAAACCAATGTTTATGGTCAGTTATTATTTCCTGAACTAATGAACACATCAAGCATCATTTTTTATTTCTTAACAAACACAGTTGGTAAAATAACAGCCATTTAATTAAAGGCTGGTTTCATGTTTTCAATTATTAATAAATGCATAAATTCAGATAATATTCTAGTTCTTTTATGGTAAAATGTACTTTTACCTCTCATCCTATTATTATTCATCCTCACCTGTTACCTGTGGTGGATAGACAGATCACACACACACACACACACACACACACACACACACACACACACACACACACACACACACACACACACACACACACAGCATGAGTCAACCAACCAAGGAACAGCAGCTTCCTGTCAGAGCTGTCTGTGTGTGTGTGTGTGTGTGTGTGTGTGTGTGTGTGTGTGTGTGTGTGTGTGTGTGTGTGTTAAAGTATTATATAGTATAAAGTATTATGGAAAAGTAGCTTTTAATGTATTGATTTAAGACACTTGAACATTGAACATTAGACCAGGAGCTTTAGGGTTAAAGTTATTAGAGCTTTATTCACAGATTATTAAAATATTGATAGAAAAGTAACAGATGATGGTGATTTACGTCAGGACTAATAAATAATAATCCAGATTCTCTGAAATGATGGAGGAAGGAAGTTTAAATCAGATAAAGTAGTGAAGTAAAGATGAGACAAGATGGATTTATGGTTTAAGACTAGTGTGGAATATCTTTTAATGATATTTATGATCAGAACCAGTTTTGTTTTTGTGCAACAGTGAAGAATTCTATCACAGAAACATTAAAGTTTGCTTCTGTTACATTAAATACTGTCTCGTACGTCTGTTTCCTCACTCATTCTATACTGGGTAGTAAAGATCTCCTAACCAAAGAATGTTTGGTTAGGAGAAGCTAACGGAGAGATATCAGGATATACTGATCCAGGATATACTGATCCAGGATATACTGATCCAGGATATACTGATCCAGCTTCATAGTACAGGTCCTTTCATAAGCTTCACTAAAAACATCAAAATACAGTTTCATCCATTTGTTTATCCAAAATCTACTTTTGAGTCTCTCTCTTTTACACACACACACACACACACACACACACACACACACACACACACACACACACACACACACACACACACACACACACACACACACACACACACACACACACACACTAGGATGATCTAGTGGTGAAGCAGGTTGTAGAGTGTTGTATAATAGTTAGTCTGAGCTACAGTGACAGTATAGATTTACTGCAGAATAAAAATAAACAATGACTAGAACAGGAGATTGATATTAATATTAATGTACATGAACACAAACTCACACACACACAGTGAGACATGTTCACTGGAGCGAACGACAACAGGCAGAAAGGTTTGAAGAAGGTGGATCAACTTATCTGTGTTTGTGTTGATGAACAGCTAAAGGAACTAGTTAATGTATACGTTAATGTAGCTACAAGATAAACCTGATTAATTATTGAAATCAATAAAATACATGTCATTATGAGCAGAAGGATCCAGGCTGTGTAAACGTACTATAGTTGAAGCAGGATAAGTTCATAACATCCAAAGATAGAGAAAAGATGAGAGAGATGAACAGTTTAAGGATTGAAATCATGTAAAAAATGGATGAACAAAAATACTTAATATAGGGACAAGAAAAAATACCCAAAAACATCAATAACAGCAAAAGTTACCAATGGAGAAAGTGATTGGTGACATGTTGTGAATTCTGTGCACGTTACCATATTTATTGAAATTGAAAACTGAGCACCTGATAAAACACTGATTTTAATAAAAGCTTTAAAATGGAAGTTTTCTATTGGAATAAGCAGTGAGGGAACCACATGCTACAGTCAATGCTACAGTCAATGCTACAGTCAGTGCTACAGTCAATGCTACAGTCAGTGCTACAGTCAGTGCTACAGTCAATGCTACAGTCAGTGCTACAGTCAATGCTACAGTCAGTGCTACAGTCAGTGCTACAGTCAATGCTACAGTCAATGCTACAGTCAATGCTACAGTCAGTGCTACAGTCAATGTTACAGTCAATGCTACAGTCAATGCTACAGTCAATGCTACAGTCAGTGCTACAGTCAGTGCTACAGTCAATGCTACAGTCAATGTTACAGTCAGTGCTACAGTCAATGCTACAGTCAGTGCTACAGTCAGTGCTACAGTCAATGCTACAGTCAATGCTACAGTCAATGCTACAGTCAGTGCTACAGTCAATGTTACAGTCAATGCTACAGTCAATGCTACAGTCAATGCTACAGTCAGTGCTACAGTCAGTGCTACAGTCAGTGCTACAGTCAATGCTACAGTCAATGCTACAGTCAGTGCTACAGTCAGTGCTACAGTCAGTGCTACAGTCAATGTTACAGTCAATGCTACAGTCAATGCTACAGTCAATGCTACAGTCAGTGCTACAGTCAGTGCTACAGTCAATGTTACAGTCAGTGCTACAGTCAATGCTACAGTCAATGCTACAGTCAATGCTACAGTCAGTGCTACAGTCAGTGCTACAGTCAATGCTACAGTCAGTGCTACAGTCAATGCTACAGTCAATGCTACAGTCAGTGCTACAGTCAATGCTACAGTCAGTGCTACAGTCAGTGCTACAGTCAATGTTACAGTCAATGCTACAGTCAATGTTACAGTCAATGTTACAGTCAATGTTACAGTCAATGTTACAGTCAATGTTACAGTCAATGTTACAGTCAATGTTACAGTCAGTGCTACAGTCAATGCTACAGTCAATGTTACAGTCAATGTTACAGTCAATGCTACAGTCAATGCTACAGTCAATGTTACAGTCAATGTTACAGTCAGTGCTACAGTCAATGTTACAGTCAATGCTACAGTCAATGTTACAGTCAGTGCTACAGTCAATGCTACAGTCAATGCTACAGTCAATGTTACAGTCAATGCTACAGTCAGTGCTACAGTCAATGTTACAGTCAATGCTACAGTCAATGTTACAGTCAGTGCTACAGTCAATGCTACAGTCAATGTTACAGTCAGTGCTACAGTCAATGTTACAGTCAATGCTACAGTCAGTGTTACAGTTGTCGTGTTTCCCCGGGTGATGATGTGGAGGATGAATAAGGATCGTAGATGAAACTAGCTTGCATAATAACACAAAGTTTATTAACACAAGCAGAATCAGAAGAACAGGGCTGAGGCAGAGGCCCTGTGAGAGCAGTTGGGGTCAGATTTACTCTGAAGAATCCCAGCCAAAAAAGGCCTATATGACTTGAGACCAATGGGAGGAGTCTAAGGCTTTAGCCTTAGAACAAAGAAAGAAGGCCACAAACTTTCACACCTCAACAAATGGAGGAAGTACCAACCTGGGAACAAGAAACTTTCAGGGTTCACAAATTAATCAACATCCAACAGTGGAGTTACAGAGATAACGGGCAGGGGGTCACAAATAAAGCCATCTGTTGACATCTTATACTCAGCTTGAAGTGAAGAGGTATATTGCATAGAATGAATAACACTTGTAGTTGACAATGGGTTATATGAATGAGAACATTCTGTTGGTTCTTGAATTATCTGAAGAGTAGCATTGAACAAACTATATTTGCAATCTAGATTTCTGCAAGAACCATTCCAATAATCCTTCTTTAGTGACTTTTCAAACAAATACATATTCTTTGATCTCATTTTGAGGGGGAAACAAACAGCTGGTATTCTTCCAACATCCTGAGTCACCTTTGGGGGTGATAAAATCCCCTGGGCTCCGCATGGGTTCGGAGCCCAGAGTTTGAAAACTTAGCAAGTAAACATTGACTGATTGTTTAATGTAACAAAGAGGTGAGAACAGGAACGAACCTGTTCTTTGATTCTACTGTTCCTTTGCTTGGCCAGGAAGGGGAAAGTGTCCCCCCTTGGTCCACATTTACACTTCACAGAGAGAGAGACAACCTTCTGTCTCCCATGCTGAGGCTAGTATAGTATTTCAGCCAAAGTTTAATTTAGATGATTTAATTTCCTACACATGTGAAACAGTCAATACACCTCACAGTCAATGCTACAGTCAATGCTACAGTCAATGCTACAGTCAATGCTACAGTCAATGCTACAGTCAATGCTACAGTCAATGCTACAGTCAATGCTACAGTCAATGTTACAGTCAGTGCTACAGTCATTGTTACAGTCAATGTTACAGTCAATGCTACAGTCAGTGCTACAGTCAATGTTACAGTCAATGCTACAGTCAGTGCTACAGTCAGTGCTACATTATTATTATTACTTTTACTACTATTCCTATTACTACTATTATTAATACTACTACTATTATTATTATTATTATTATTATTATTATTATTATTATTATTATTATTATTATTATTATTACTTTTGCTACTATTACTATTAATACTACTATTACTATTATTATTACTACTATTACTATTACTATTACTATTATTATTATTATTATTATTATTATTATTATTATTATTATTATTATTATTATTACTATTACTATTATTATGATTATTATTACTATTATTGTTAATATTACTACTATTACTATTGTTATTACTACTATTACTATTGTTATTACTACTATAGCTACTATTACTACTATTACTATTGTTATTACTACTATAGCTACTATTACTACTATTACTACTATTACTATTGGTATGACTACTATAGCTACTATTACTACTATTACTATTGTTATTACTACTATAGCTACTATTACTACTATTACTATTGTTATTACTATTATAGCTACTATTACTACTATTACTATTGTTATTACTACTATAGCTACTATTACTACTATTACTATGTTATTACTACTATAGCTACTATTACTACTATTACTATTGTTATTTACTACTATAGCTACTATTACTACTATTACTATTGTTATTACTACTATAGCTACTATTACTACTATTACTATTGTTATTACTATTATAGCTACTATTACTACTATTACTATTGTTATTACTACTATAGCTACTATTACTACTATTACTATTGTTATTACTACTATAGCTACTATTACTACTATTACTACTATTACTATTGTTATTACTACTATAGCTACTATTACTACTATTACTATTGTTATTACTACTATAGCTACTATTACTACTATTACTATT
Organism: Gouania willdenowi; assembly: GCF_900634775.1. Taxonomy (NCBI): domain Eukaryota; kingdom Metazoa; phylum Chordata; class Actinopteri; order Blenniiformes; family Gobiesocidae; genus Gouania; species Gouania willdenowi. The sequence continues at coordinate 33,313,823 of NC_041055.1, read as the reverse complement.
GTTATTACTAATATAGCTACTATTACTACTATTACTATTGTTATTACTATTATAGCTACTATTACTACTATTACTATTGTTATTACTACTATAGCTACTATTACTACTATTACTATTGTTATTACTACTATAGCTACTATTACTACTATTACTATTGTTATTACTACTATAGCTACTATTACTACTATTACTATTGTTATTACTACTATAGCTACTATTACTACTATTACTATTGTTATTACTACTATAGCTACTATTACTACTATTACTACTATTACTATTGTTATTACTACTATTACTACTATTACTATTGTTATTACTACTATTATTGTTACTATTACTACTATTACTATTGTTATTACAACTATTATTGTTACTATTACTACTATTACTATTGTTATTACTACTATTATTGTTACTATTACTACTATTACTATTGTTATTACTACTATTATTGTTACTATTACTACTATTACTATTGTTATTACTACTATAGCTGCTGTTTTTAAAGGGTTGTAATACTTTATATCCACTAGTTCAAAGGTTGACTGTTGCAGAGGACAAATTTCAATATTTATGTGTAACAACATTTATACATGACAAATAAAGGCTTAAAGCCCAGTTTAATTTAAATATTTAATTACTGTCGGTCCCATGTGACCCATGTTTGTTTTAAATCAATATGATTTAATATTTTTGTCCTGGAGGAGAAGGTCTGCAGTTCAACTAATAAAGCTTTTATTATCCTTTATCTACAGCCTCAGCGATAAATGGTTCTATTGGTTCTATTGGTTCTAATTGTTTTATTGGTTCTAATGGTTTTATTGGTGCTATTGGTTCTAATGGTTCTAAGGGTTCTAATGGTTCCAATGCTTCTAACTGTTCTATTGGTTCTAATGGTTTATTGGTTCTAATGGTTCTATTTGTTCTGGTTCTAATGATTCTATTGGTTCTAATGGTTCCAATGCTTCTAACTGTTCTATTGGTTCTAATGGTTTTATTGGTTCTAATGGTTCTAATGGTTCTAATGGTTCTAATGGTCTTAATGATTCTATTGATTCTATTGGTTCTTTTGGTTCTTTTGGTTCTAATGGTTCTATTGGTTCTATTGGTTCTAATGGTTCTATTGGTTCTATTGGTTCCATCAGTTTGTAGATCACAGGAATCACTGATGTTTTTCTCCTTCGTAGAAACTTCACACGTTTCCATCAAAGTGCAGCGTCTGACAAACAGTTAATGGAAAGATGAACAGCAGAGGTTTAACTTCCTCTACACACACACACACACACACACACACACACACACACACACACACACACACACACACACACACACACACACACACACACACACACACACACACACACACACACACACACACACACAGCCTGTCAGTGTTAGTGATGGAGGATATCTGTGTCACATGCCTCAGGACTGGAGTTTAATCGTCGCTGTAGGAGGTGTCATCACACACACACACACACACACACACACACACACACACACACACACACACAGAGAACAGAGGATGATTTCTCATAATTTTAGAAATCCTTAAAGTTTGTGAGATGACAGACGTCATGTAGCATTAGCATTATATATATATATATATGTGTGTGTGTATGAATGTGCTAATGCTAACGCTAACAAAGCTCTGATTAAACACAGTGTTTATATCAGTGTTGGTGAATATCTAAACATATTCATGTCTGTAAATATTCATCAGAGCTGTTTGTAACTGTTAGCCACGCCCCCTTTCCTCACATGGTCAAACATGCTGATGAAGCTGAATGAGAGCGTGTCATCAGATGACATGAGCAGTTCTATTTCCACCTAACTATAGCTCTATATATATTATCTATGTAGTTCAGGTCAATAAAAGTCAGTAACACTGTGGTTCCTGTGGGCGGGGCCAAGTGAAGTTCCTGGTAGATGCTCCAGATGATGTGGAAACACAAACCATCAGTGACTACGGAAGCCTAGTGGTTCCTGATGCTCCGCCCCCAGCCTCAGACCACTCCCTGTAAAACTGTCAGACAATCCTTGGTTTATTCATGACGTCTGTGATGTCATCAGTGGTCCTCATACATGTGTACCTGCTGACAGACTAACGGAGCATTTAAAGCAGTGGTAGGCAACGCTCGTGGCCACATGATCAACATTCATTAGAATAACGACTAATTAATACGAGGCAGAAACAGGGTTTGGTCTGTTTTAGTCATTTTATGTGTTTTATTCTTTATCTTGTAATTATTTGTATTTTTCTCTCATTTTCTGCATTTTTGTTGTTGATTGTCGTTGACAGTTTGGAGATATTTTGATGTCATTTATTCTTTCAGTCATTTTGTGTATTTTTGGATTGAAGTTGATTTGTGTGTTTTAGGAGTTATTGTGTTTATTATGTCAAGCTTTAGATTCCTTTCAAATACTTGAAATACAGTTTTTGGGGATTTGTCTTGGGGGGCCGCACAAAGTCAGACCGTGGGCCACATGTGGCCCCGGGCCACCAGTTGCCCATCTCTGATTTAAAGAACACTCTGTTATGATGTCATCACCATATCACACTTTACATTGACTCCTGATCCGTTTCAGAATCCAGTTCTGTTCACCTCACACCTGTATATTATGTGAGACCCTCACCAGCCCAGCAGACCCTACGTTCTGCCCAACACCACCTGCTCAACGTGCCCAGGTCACCTTCCAAATAGTGGGTGATGGTGCTTTTATTGTGGCGGGTTCAAAACTCTAGAAGTTGTTCCTGCTTGAGTTCCGTGTCATCAAAGACTTGTTTAAACTGTTTAAAAAGTGTTTGATTCATAGTTCATTTGTTTTAAATATGATAATGGTCTGTTTTTATTATACATTATGCTTTTTTAAATTGTATTTTTTATCATGTACAGCACTTTGGTCAATTTTGGTTGTTGTAAAATACTTTATAAATAAAACTTGATTTGATCATAGGTTTACTTTTATCTAATGAGTGACAGGAAAATATTGAACTTATTCCACCTCCTTATTAAGGTCATGTTAATGTAATACTACATAAATGCTTTTGTGGTAAAACCTTTGATAAAAAGCCAAATATGTTATTATTAGTAATAAAAGAAAAGGTAGAATCATCTGAACAGTGTTAAATGTACAGTCATAAACATGATGATCCATAACAATAACTGTTCTGTTATGTTTCATTTCCTGCTGACTTTCAGTTTTCAGACAGGTTTTATAAACGTGTTATTTATGAGTTATTATTTATGTCCACAACAAGTTGAGAAATACTCTGACATACTGTAACCCTGAATTCAATCAGAACTTTGGGGTCAGGACCCCATTTGGGTTTGTGGGACACTGGTTCAGGTCCCAGATACCTTCAAAAAAACTTTTTCTGGTCAATTTCAGCCCATTTTTGCTTATTTTTACCTTTTTCTACATCTCCACCAAACTCACCATATTTTAACATATTTTCATCACTTTTTCTTGCCATATTTTTGCTCCTTTTAATATATTTTTGCTACATTTCTCCCATTTCTGACACTTTTACATCACATTTTAATAACTGTCCAGACACGTTCAGCACTTTTAAACCCTTTACATCTAATGTCACATATATTGACCCATTATTGTCACTTTTAACCTATTTTCACTATATTTCATGCTTATTTTTTTGCCAGTTTAAACTAATTGTTTTCTGTCTGTTTTACCATTTCTGTGGTTTTTAAAATCCTTTTCCACCATTTTTATTCACTTTGAACCATTTTATTAGCGATTAAACCAGGATTTCCATCTTTAAGATGACTATAATAATAATAATAATAAACGTTCCTGGATAACAGTGGATATTATTCAGATGAATAAATAAATGTGGTTATCACAGATTCATAGAACAATAGACCATCATTTTACTGACTTTATGGATGGACCCCAAAAATCTCTCCTTTATTCCCCTTATAGATGGTCCTGTCTCCACATGACTGTTCTTCAATGTTCATGTCTGTGTTCAACCACCTTCAGCTACAGTGGGGGTCCCTGCTCTATGGGACCTTTATTTTGGAGGGTCCCTGCTCTCTGGGACCTTTATTTTGGAGGGTCCCTGCTCTCTGGGACCTTTATTTTGGAGGGTCCCTGCTCTCTGGGACCTTTATTTTGGAGGGTCCCTGCTGTCTGGGACCTTTATTTTGGAGGGTCCCTGCTCTCTGGGACCTTTATTTTGGAGGGTCCCTGCTCTATGGACCTTTATTTTGGAGGGTCCCTGCTCTCTGGGACCTTTATTTTGGAGGGTCCCTGCTCTCTGGGACCTTTATTTTGGAGGGTCCCTGCTCTCTGGGACCTTTATTTTGGAGGGTCCCTGCTGTCTGGGACCTTTATTTTGGAGGGTCCCTGCTCTCTGGGACCTTTATTTTGGAGGGTCCCTGCTCTATGGACCTTTATTTTGGGGGTTATGGGGGGAACAGGGGGGTTCTAGGAGTTAGGGGGGCTATGGGGGATGGGGGGGGGGGGGGTTATGTGTTAATGACTGAGCTTCTGCTTCTTCTAGTGATGACAGAAACCTTAGTGGACACTATGGGTCACTACTGACATCTAGTGGTTAGAATGGGAATCACAACTAAGTGGGTGGATGAACTAAAAGGGGTGGAGCTACTTTTTTGTTGGCAAGCAGGAAGTAGAGGAGTAACAAAGTAAAGCATCAAAACGAGAAAACAAACTTTTAAAATCTGCACAAATACAAATAAATAAGTGAACCAAAGTATACATTTACTTAAAATGACTTATATTTAAAATTTAATCTAATTATCTTTGGGACAATTAGTTTAGTTCAAAGTCTTCTAATTATTTATTATTTATGTCTGTTTTGGTGTTTCCAGCATTATTAAAACATCTATATGTGTTATTTGAACATATTAAAAATAAATGCTGCATGTTTTCCTATTTTGTTCAGATGAGTTTTATTTGTAGAATAAATCACATTAAAAATAGGTTTAATTTACATGAAGAGATGTCATGTGACCAAAATGTATATATATATATATCGGTTAATATCACAGATTTTGTGTTTCAACGTATTGGACATGAGACAAAAAGTTAATACTGAACCTTTCTATTAGTTTGATTATTTGATTTCTATTGAATGTCTAAATAATGTTTTATAAAAAATGTTTTTTCTTAGTTTCAACATTTGCGATGTTTCTGTACAGAATTTATAATTTAACTCTTTTTAAAGGACAGGATGAGTTTTTACAGAAACATGTTGAAAATGTAAAATATAACATATTATAAAGGTGTGTTTAAGCAACAATACAAAGAATGATTTATTTCTCCTCCTCCTGATAAATAAACACATTATGAAATATTCATACATTTCATACATTTATCACCAATTATTTCCAGCTCAAAGTTTAACGTGTAATATATTTGCTAATGTAACTTTTTTCCATCTGCAATATTTTCTCTTTTCTGTATTTTATCACATATTATTGTTTTCATTTCCCAAAAGACAAAAGAGGAAATCTAGAACAGAACTGTGTAAACTAGTATCTGTTCAAGTCCTTTTAATAAATCTGAAAACACTTTATTAATGATGAAAATAATGTGAAACAGGAAGTGTCTCTTTCTCACCACATGAGGGCGATGTTTGTGTTTTTATTACAGTAACATTCTTTCACACAGGCTCAAATGTTTATCATGAATTATTACCAACAAAGTATGAAACCAAGATGAATATAAACTAAGTTAAGTAGTTATTGTAGATATTAGTGCTGAATGTTGGTTCATAGAAACAAAGACATATAAGTTATGATAGTTTCTCATTTAATGAATTAGATACTGTACCGTTAAAACATACTGATGTAAATTCAAAAGTTAAATTTATTGTAATTAATCATTTCTGACTCAGTGAAATAATGTCAAACATTGGTGTTAATGAGTTTATCAACAGTTATTGTCTTTATTAATGTTTGACAATTATTTATCTGATACTTTAATGAGACGCATTAGTGAAGAAAAATGTCACTGGACTGAGATGATTAGAACATTTAATTAGAACTTTAAGAAGGTCACATACACACACACACACACACACACACACACACACACACACACACACACACACACACACACACACACACACACACACACACACACACACAGAGATAAAGACACACACACGTTCCTAAACACTCTCTGGTGCACAGTTACATTCTGCTGCTCTGTCAGAGCAAAGCTTTTATTGATCCAACACTAATTGAGTTAGTGATTAATTAATAATGAAGCAGTGTTTGATTCCTGGAGGAAAGGCTTGATGACCTCTGGAGATAAATATGAACATTTCATTATCGATAAAATGGTGAATTCAATGCAACAATAAGAAGTTAACAATGTGTTTTTAATCTGTAAGATCAATGGTAACATTGACTTTGGTCACAAAGCACACACACACACACACACACACACACACATACACACACACATACACACATACACATACACACACACACACACACACACACATACACACACACACACACACACACACATATACACACATACACACACACACACACACACACATACACATACACACACACACACATACACACACACACACACACATACACACACACATACACACATACACACACACATACACACATACACACACATACACACACACATACACACATACACACACACACACACACGCATACATACATATTTACATATATACATACAACATAGACATACATGCTGATGAATAGTTGACTTAACTAACGTACTGTAGTTTTGTGTGAAATAAAGATTGATATATTGATATATATAGAAATATATTTGCTAAATGTTTTCAGGTTTATTGACAATATTAAGTTTTTCTGCAACAATCAGTCAACAGGTCATTTATTTTATATAGTTTTAAAAGACTTAACAAAAATGTTTAAAATAACATTAAATTATAGCAACAGGTAACATTTATTCTGTTTTTTTATTTTACAGTAATGTTGTACATGAATTAAGTTAACAGTAACATAACCAACTTATCATCTGCATTGTTAAACTTAAAACAGTTTAAAATAAAATAAATAACATCAATAAATTAAACATTATCTTCATCTTCAAATTCTTACACAATGTTTATAAAGTAGATTTTTATAGTTAATGTATATGAAAGTCTATAAAAAGTAACATGAATATAATAACACATGATCATGTGATCAACACATGCTAATTATTCATTTCATAAAACATACATATTTAACCTGTACATTGGTGGTTAAATGAATCTGTTCCCACACAATTAAAATCTGTGTTTTTATTGGTTTAGTTTCTTACCAGGGATTTAAAACTTTTTAATGTAGCACCTCCAGCTATGCCTTGTGTTCCCGCGCCCTTACCTCTTCCCTTTGGTTAACGATCTCCGTGTGAGAGGTTAAAATGTACGGATACAAATATCTTTATTAGTTATGTTTCCAAGGTTTGTCTGAATTAAAGCTGTTCTAATGTGTAGATTATGTTTATGGTAAAAACTGTCAGAAAAAAACATCTGTAAACACATGGTTTTATTATCTATTCATTCACTTTGTTTTTAGTGCTGATTATTATTTTTTATTTGACCACCTATTGAATCCATAATTTTCCCTCTTAAAAATAATTTCTATACTGACGATAAACACGTGTCATAATGGTTCAAATCTTTCCATTGTTTTCTTTTCAATGGTATTTCGCGTCTTCATTGATAGTTTATTAGGCCGAGTTACCGGACTCCTAACACCCCTCACTTTCTCCTTCTTCTTCTTGTTGTGTAGTTAAATCACTACTGTATCATAACAATCATATAAACTGGAATCATTCCTCCATATGTGCCATGGAGGCGCCACAGGACAACTCCTCCATTATAATATAACATAGATGTTCTATGAGCAGATGTCTAGAACCTCTTGGTTTGCCAAAAATGAAGAGACGAACAAAGGAATCAATAATAGAAAACACCTTTCAACCACTCCACCTGAGGTCAGATGTAGGTGTAGTTCTGCATCTAAACACTAGGGGAGCACCAGCAGAGTGTTGGCTCTAAGCTCCTCATGCTCCATCCTGGTTGGTTATCAGTCACACCTTTGTTAGACACAGACAATGCAGTGTTTGAGCTCAGGATGTTGTTGGTTTTCAACCTGCTGCTACAAACCTAAAACTAAACTGAATAAATGGTTCAAAGCTGAGTTCTGTCCTTTCAAGCTGGGCAAGGTTATAAAAATAATCTTAACGTTTTAAACTCAGTGGAACCGAGTCATTTGACTGAATCCTCAGGAACGTGGAGACGTTCCACATAGTTTCATTAGTTTCATGTGAATAGAACTAATATATTTATTAAAAAGTAATGTTTTACAGATGTTATTATAATTAGAATAAGTGTTGAAATGTTCATATGACTATATATTAAAGTGTTATATTTATGTAAATAAACTGAACGATGCTACATGTGCTTTTAATGGATCACACAGATGTTTTCTACATCCAGATGTTAACACAGATGTTCTAGAGCAGAGGAAACGTCTCAGGATCAGCAACAGAACGTTGGAGTAGAACTTTACTGTTCAGTGTGTGTGTGTGTAGTTTATGCACATATACACACATCAATAACACACACCCAGAGCTCCTCCAGCTCCTCGCTCCCCTCCTCCTGTGTTGAAGTATCCATGTTGTGTGTATTGTGATGTTTTTATCTGTGTGTGATTGCTACACACCCCTCAGCCCAAACACACACTAGCTTTAGCTGCTCTCAGAGGACCTCTACTCAATAAAACATCACACACACACACACACACACACACACACAGGACTGTTCACAGCACTGTGAACACCGACGCTAAGTGGAAGTTTGCACGCAAACATGGCGTCTGCAGGAGTTTCCTCCAGGCAGGAACTGCTGTGTCAGCGTTAGCATGTTCTTTAATTAATGTGCACCGTTTGTCCTTTAGATCCTAGAGACAGCTTTGAAAAGATGACATTCATCGTCATAGAATAGGAAGAGTGATGTGTGTGTGTGTGTGTGTAGTATGTGTAGTGTGTGTGTGTGTGTGTAGTGTGTGTGTAGTGTGTAGTGTGTGTGTAGTGTGTGTGTGTGTGTGTGTGTGTGTGTGTAGTGTGTGTGTGTGTAGTGTGTGTGTGTGTGTGTGTAGTGTGTGTAGTGTGTGTGTGTGTGTGTAGTGTGTGTGTAGTGTGTAGTGTGTGTGTAGTAGTTAATGGAAAGATGAACAGCAGAGGTTTAACTTCCTCCACACACACACACACACACACACACACACACACACTACACACCTGGGGGCCAAATCTGGCCCTTCACAGCGTTTACTTTGTCCTGCAGGAGAAACTAAAAACTAGCTCTAGATATCTCAAATTTACAAGTTCAATGAAGTCACAAAATGAGAAACTTTGACTTCCATTTTCCACTGGATGTTTATGTAACAGATACTCCTGTATGTGCTGAGTCAGCACTCTGAGTAATGACTCCATCACATACTCAGACCTTCTATTATTGACAGACAGCAGAGCAAAGAGACGTTACGGAGCAGTGACGCCTCCAGGAACTGAAGTTTTCTAAAATCCTGTAATTTTTCACAATCCATAAATATTAAGCTAAAAATCTGACAAAAGATGGTCAAAAAGTCAAGGAAGTGAAAATCAGTGAAAAATCACTTATTGATGGATGTTGTCATAGCTTTACATTCTTAATAGATCATTGAGACGTAGATGTGCAAAATAGGGAAAAAAATAATCCAATATCTCACAATAACACATTATCAGAGATAAAGGTGTTCGTTATGTGGGTGTTTTCTTTATTGTCACTTATTAAATATGTATATTTGCTCATGATTTGTGTTTAAATGCAGTGAATCTAGTTTTTGATGTCTGCATTCAGAGACAGTTTCAGGACCACTGATCTGTTTCTATAAGTCATGGTTCATGTGTGAATAAAACTCTATAACTCTATATCTAATATATATATATATATTTACAGTATATATATATATATGTAATAACTAGGTTCTTCTGTCCTAAATCCTTGACGTCCATCAGCTGAAACTTATGTAAAACTTTATTAATTATTATAGACATTAGACCAG